>NW_027130208.1:8740000-8847500 GCF_026122565.2 Emydura macquarii macquarii
TTTCATTCCCTTATTGGGTGGGGCAGGGGGAAGGAGATTTCTGCTTTTTAAATAATAAAATATTTTAAAATAGTGTTTCAGGAGGAGAAGATCGCTCTCCCCTCCTCTCTTATTTTTTTTTTTTTTAAATCCCTGCATTTCATAGCCGTGCAAGCCATATTATTCCACTACCCACCATTCAGAGATACAGGGAAAGAGTATGTGGAGGAGTATGAGGGTTGGCTGTGCAAACTCTGTCAGCTAGTCCAGAGAAGGTGGATATTTCTACTAAAACAGAGGGGTGGCAAAAACATTTTATGATTTTGATAGTCAAACTTGCATCACTGGGCCTCAGCATTAACTGTCTATGATGAACAGGGCAGTTCATAGACTTCTTAGAGCTACTGTGTCCGTACGTCATTTGGCAAATCAGGAAAATAGCATTTCAGGGGCTGGAATTCAGAAGTGTGTGGCTGCCATCAGGCAGGCTAGAAATACGTTTTAAATAAAAGTTGAAATTCTCCTGTAACAGATGGGCCACCAGAGAAGTGCCGGTAGGGAGTATACTGCTGCCAGATCCTTCTCTGTCTTTCACCCACCAAGACCAACAATTACATTCAAAACAATTGCAGCCGTTCAGTGGGCTCTTGTGCGTGGAAATCTCAATTCCTTACAATGTCAGTGTTTGGATATTTGTTTTGGGCCTAATGGACACCATCAGATCTCAGTCCCAGATAGGGTGACCAGATGTCCCGATTTTACAGGGACGGTCCCGATATTTGGGGCTTTGTCTTATATGGGTGCCTATTACCCCCCAGCCCCTGTCCTGGTTTTTCACATTTGCTAGCTGGTCACCCCAGTCCCAGGGAAGACTTGGAAGAACACAACGGTTCATCAGAGCTCAGTACAAGTATGTCTACACTGCAGTTAGGCATCAGCAATTGACCCATGTCAGCTGGTTCAGGCTTGCAGGGTTTGTGCTAAGGGATTGTTTTATTGCAGTGTAGATGTCTGGGCTTGGGCTCAAGCCCTGGCTGTAGGACCCAGCAAGGTGGGAAGGCCCCCAAGGAATGTCTACACTGCAGTTAAATAGCCCCTTAGCCAGAACTCCATGAGCCTGAGTCAGCTGGCATAGCCCAGCCGTGGGCATCTCTTTGCAGTGTAGAGCTACCCCAAAGGGCCCATATGCTTACGGCACCTCACCCCAGTGCTAACAAAAGAAGTTAGTATACCACATGTCTCCCTCGCAATTTATTTCCTGAGTAAAAATCTTATATAGCCCAAAGACAGGAGGAAAGCAGCAGATAATGGACTACAAAACAAATCAATGTCATTCCTGTTGTTGTTTGTGCAACAAACCTTGCAGAATTTCATACCGATGCATGTGCTAAGGTTCAACCAAAGGGGTTGATTCTGAACTTTTGGTTTTTACAGAAGTTATAACTCTATTTAATTCAGTGGAGTTACATCTGTTACACTCTGGAGTAAGAGAGACAGAATCAGGTGCAAAATGTTTTTAGAAGTTCCTATACTGCATAAATGATAAAAAAAATAAAATAAAAAAACTTGACAAGGAAGTTACACTGAATGATTATAATTCCGTATGGTAAAAGAGTTTAAAATAATATCATATACAGACTGAGCTATCGATTACCTCAAAATCTGAAGCGTTAGGTTTCAGACAGTTTCATGTCAAACGTGCACTGCTTAAAAATTCCTGTTAAAAACATGAAAAATGTGCCAAACATGGAAAAGTGAACAATTGTCTAAAATGTGAGGCAAAGGGCGACTAATGTCTGCCAACTGGTATTATTTACAAGAACCATCAATCACACATGAGCAACTGCCATAGCTGTGGACCAAGATAACTGAAACCCACCTCTTCCATAACTTCTTAACTTGTCTTGTAAATTGCCTTGTTTGTGGATAGGAGTCCATGCCATTGTCCAGGATTTCATTTTGTTCTATTTGTCGGCAGTTAACCCTAACAAGGCCTGTTTAAACTGACTATAGAGGGGGGGAAGGGAAACGACCCAGTCAATTAAAACTTCTTTATCTCTATTTATAATGCATATGAAGCCATTAGCAATGCAAAAATTAGTGTTTTATTCTGAAGCGTTTATAGTTTATTCTATATTTGAACCATAATAAACTACATCCATTTTTTTACAAGAATTATAACTGACATGCTGTCAGAACTATACATGTACAGCCCCAGAAATATACATAATACTTTGAAAGCTGTCACATTCAGTACTGTGGTAAACATCACCCTGGATTACTAAACTGTTATCTTTAGGTTTACTTGTTCAGATGAACCATGGAATCTTAGCACATTTTAACCAGAGAGAAAATAAATTCTCTCTCAAAAAGTTACATGGTAGTTTTCCCACACATGCTTAAATGCACTATGGGCCATGAACTACCCTCTGCTCACATTTGGATTCCCACTAGAAAATCCACATGCTGGTCTATTCCCAATTCTTTCATAGACTTTGTGTGTATTCGGGCATATCACTTAATCTTACTGTGCCTCAGTTTCCTCATTTATTATAGGAACTTGCAATTGAAAAGGGACACAAATCAGGCTATATTAATTTTTTAAATCATAGTGAGATCTTGAGATGAAAAGTTTAAAGTAATGCAATGTAATGCTATACTACTAGTATTACTTTTGCTGGAGAATATTCACTTATGAAAAAGTTATGTAGAATAAGAGAATATACCCTTTCTGTAGGTTTGTTGAACCCACCCTATAGAATTTAATAAAGAATTGTAGCCATGCTGTAGAATTCTTCAGAATGACTCAAAAGCTTATAAAATATTTATTATGCTCTATTATGCTCGAGAGGACCTTTACATAAGGGTATCTCAAATGTTGTACTAACAACTGAAAAAATATTTTGGTTTTATTAAAGAAAGTTGTACACATTCATATTCTATTTCAATAGAAGAAACCACATTTTAAGAGTGGCTCAGACAAACACTGACTAGAAATGTTTATTAATGATTGTGCATTTCATCTGCATAGGATTTCAAAGAGCATTAAACAATGCTGTTATTAAACAATAGCAGGAATTGGGAGAATAGTTTCATCTCTGTCCACAGAGCAGTTTTGGCCACGATCCTACAATGAGCTCTGCGGGCAGACCTCTGCACCTGCAGGAACCCCATTGTTCTCACGGAGGTTTTGAGTGGGCACAGAAGTCCACCCATATGGCGTTCAGTGGAAGACAAGCACCATTGTCAGCACCTTGCCTGAAAGAACTGAGTTTAAACACACTTTTAGCTAACCCGGTTTGAACTCAAGTATAGACAGGCCCTCATTCATGTAAATCTTTCATACCAAGGGAATCCCAAAAGCACTATTACAAACTGCAAATACTTTTGCACATACTCAGCTTTGCTCAGATAATTCGCATGAGTAAAGTTAAGTTTGCAGGATCAGAATCTATGTATATAGGAACCATTCATCCAAATGCAGCTAACTCTTGGGAGGAAGGGAGCAATGATGCTGCCCAAGCATCTCAACACGGCATTTTAGAAGTGCTTTAAAGGAAACAAAACAAAGACTAAATTTCCCAAGTGAAGAATACAACTCTAGAAGGAGGATACGGCGAAGACATACTATGGCATCTAGCCCATTTCCCTGAAATGAAAGTAGACAAATGCTGTTTTTTTTGAAGGTGTTATGTAATTATACAAACTGAAATGTGGTCAGGGCACTGAGTAACATGGCTATTATTGCAAAATTGCCACGGTTTTATATTTCAGCTGAAAAAGATGTCACCAATTTTATTCCATTCTATACGGGTTTTTATACCGCACTCATCACCATAGTAGCTGAGCGCCTTCCAGTCGTTCATTGAGCAACGTGGCTACACATCTGTAATGTGTTTATTCTCTGACATCTCCCTAGCGGGAGGAGCATCTGGAGAGGAGTGTCTTGTTTCAGCAGGGAGGTTTTTTGTTTTTTAATTTACCTGTTGCTATATGTTTTTTTAGAGAAAGCAAGGTCAAAGAAATGCACCTTACACTTGGAGCAGACGGTGGTGAGGTGTGTGGTGGTCCTTAGCTCCTGGGGGAGTGCATGCCACAGTCTGGGACCACCCCAGAGACTGTTCTGTCTCCAGCACAGCCAAATTTTACTCTTATTGTTGTGAGTTTCATTGTGCCAGAGGAGAGAAGTTGTCAACTTGTTGGCACTTTAAATAGTTGGAGCTTTAAATAGTCTTGTACCCAGGCCATGGAACGCTTTGAGGCTAAGGACCAAGACATTAAACTTGATTTGAAATTCTATGGGATGCCAGTGTAGAGAGGGGAGGGCAGGGGTGTGGTGCTCTCAGTAGCCTGTGTTGCTGAGTAGACGCACTGCAGCGTTTTATACTAGTTGTAGTTCCCTACGTGATGAGTGTTTCACACCCAGGTATATCACATTGCTGTAATCCAGCCAAGAGATGACAAAGACCTGAATAACTGAGGATAGGTCTTCATCCACCAGGATGAACTGGTGGCTCCCAAGCTCTGGGCCATCTTGGTGATCACAGTGTGGTCGTATATGGGGAAGGATAGGTAGAGTTGTGTGTCATCTGCATATTGATGATACTTGAGTCCACGTCATCTGACCAATTCACCTAGTAGTTCCATATAAATGTTGAAAAAGTTTGGAGAGTGAATAGATCCTTGGGGAACCCCACAAGTGAGAGGTCTAGTGATGGAGGTGCAGTTTCCTATCACTACTCTGTAGGTGTGTCCCTGCAGGAAGGACTCAAAACATTTTACCACATTACCACCTCTAGCTGTAACAGTGCCCCAGAGCATCATACCAGGCTATTGATTTAGTTCTGACTCAAAAGGGAGAGAGAGAGCCACCCCCTCCACTTCCTCCAGCATCTCTCTTTCAAATATGAACCAGGCCCAAACTTGCCTCCTTGGAATCACAGCCCAACATACCAGGCAGGCAGTATGACAAACTAAAAAGAATATCACAATAATGAAGAGAAAGCTATACTTTTGTTAGAGCTATTCCTGAGGACTTGTTAGAAACCAAAAAAAAAAAAAAAGTAAGCTTAAATTGAACATTCCAAAAAAGAAAGGAGATCAAAGAACACCTTTGTAATATGCTTGCAGTGCGTGTCGTGTCCCCCTAGTGGTTAGTCTAGCTAAAGGATAAGAGCCTACTATAGCTAACAGCTAATGGGGTTACTCTTTTAGCTCAAGTGCAGAGGTCTACATGGTAGAAATCACTTCATGAATAAAAAGTCAAATTTTGGTTCCACTGAAGTCAATGAAGATTAAAACACATCATCCATAGTACACCACTATTATTACTGTTAATTGTTTGTATCCTACTAGTGGCCAATGGCCCCAAACAAGGTCAGGGCCTTGTTGTGCTAGTACAGTCTATACTTAGATAGTGCACTGCAGGCACTTACTATACCATACAATGCTGGTACTTTTTTTGCTGTTATTACAGTTAATTTTCTAGTCTCTTTGATCAGTCTGAGTACAGCATACATTATCCTTCTGTTATTTATGTAAATGTTTAGATTAGGCAACATTTTATTCTACATTGAATGATACCATAATCCTCCTTATTCTTTTTCTTCATCATAAATATTTAGTTTGTTTTTAGCTTGTGGGACTAAACATGACATCGTTTTCATTACTGAGAAATTCCCTCCCCCCCTTTTCTTCTCCTGGAAGATCCCTGGTCCCCTGGCAGTACTCTGCCTCCCAGAACATGCTAATATTGCTTGCATTACTGCAGGATTACTATCGTGAAGTATACACTTGGTATTATAATTCATAATGTTGCTTTAAAAGATTAACCACTCCCACGGCTGTGTCTGGTAATTACAGAGCAGAATTTTATATAACAAAGAATATTGTGTGCAAAATGACTGGCAGAGAGAGTGGAAATTTTTTTTTTTACCTTGCTCGAGGAAAACAAGATGCAAAATTGATATCGCAGGAGGAGAATAGTTCTAACACTGTTATACTATTTCTTCTCAAAAGTACACTGGTGTGGAGGAAAGGATCCCCTTTTTTTTACACGAAGGAGATGGCACACAGGTCTCTCGAATTTCACACACCCACTGATACAAATGGTGATGACCAGCTCAGCTGGGCTACCATGAGCAAATGTGAAATCATTAATGCAACTTCCAAAGGTTTCCCGGGAGGCAACTGTGCTGGTGGAAGAAGAATAGTTAGCTCAGCCTGTCAAGGTTCATTCTTTTTTATAACTCCAGTCCTCCCCTGATGTCATCTAATGGTTTCTTGAAAGTCCAAAATGTTTTTGCATTAACAACATTACCCATTGTGCTTCAGTTAAATGCATTTCAATGTCAGACATATGCCTGGTTCAAAAACACTGGCTACCCACTTCTCCCTATCCCTCAAGGGAAGGTAGCCAGATCTAGTTTAATCTGCCAAAGACACAGGATGGGTTCTGAGAAGATAGAAAATGTAAAGTCACAATTACTGTATGGAACCCTTGTTTCACTTTTACTGGGAGGCTTGGAAATGCTCTCGTTAAATTAAAAGATCATTTGTTTGTTTGCATTTATTTCAGGCCCTGGGGAGTTTGGTAATTCAACCCCTTTGTTGCCTGAAAAGTGCAACCCAAACCATTATCCAAAAGTGACACTAGTATTGTACCCAGTGTTGTTTCATCAACGCTTTTCATAGGTCCATGTTGAGCCGACAGTAGCCCATAAAGTAATAAAGGTGGCTCCCTTCAGTCTCTCATGCCTTGGGGTCTCAGAAGTTGTTTGAAGATTACAGCTTTGACACTCAGGAGAGGAGGAACTCACATCACTTAGCCCTGGTCTACACGTACCTGGAGATTCGGCGGCAGTCAATGGGAGTTACCCAAGCTACGCAGCATAGCTTGCGTAACTCCCGTCGACTGCTGTGCTTCCCTTCTGCGCGCCGTCTTCACTGCACTGCGCCGACAGGAACTGTGTTCCTGCCAACACAGCACTACGCTACTTGAGGGGGGTGGTTTACTAACATCAAATTCCTGATCGATTGAGCAGGTCTACACTGACCGCTCAATCGATCCAGAAAGATCGATCTGATGGCGGCGGCCTTGCCACCGTCAGTGTAGACATACCCTAAGAGTCTACTAAATGAAAGCAACATTTAAGGGCTGCTAGATTATAGAGCAACATTTATGGGTTGGCCAGTCTTCCACAGTTGTAAGGTTAAATCTCAGAGTTCGAGAAAAAGCCCATTGAAATCAGTGGTATCTTTCCATGAATTTGATTGAGCTTTGGATTAGGTCTCAATGGAGAATGGTAACACGTCTATAGCTTTTTTTTAACCATCCTCTAGACTGTGATACAGAATTATAGCCCTACTATAGAATTCTTCATCATGGGGAATGGATTTGTTTTATTGATGAAGTTAACCAGATGCCCAGGTGACACATGAGGTTTGGCACTTGTGCTGGAGGAGGGGATTAGGCCTGCTGAGACCTAAAGAGAGGTTTCCTTATCTGTCAATCATATTAAATATAAAGGGCCCTGAGAGCAACCATTTTAGGGACCCACTTTTCTTCCTCTGATTGCTATCCTATTTTGGAAGCTAACCTTTCCCGTGTAGCACCAGCTTTAAGTGCTTTCAATCCTGTTTTCTCTAAATTTGCCCCTTTAAACGCTTTTTCAGTGGAAAAGGATAGCGGGTCCTTGATGGTCAAGAATATCACTGGGGTTCTCAGTTTGGCATCCAGCAATCTACGTCTACTGCTGTAGATGGTGCCTAAGTGTAGGTGTATCAGTAGCGATTGCAGGGTTGTCATAACTCACTCATTTCCTTTCTGAAATAGGAGAAAATACACTTGAACATATCTGTTGTATCTGTCAAGACTTCTCATTTGTCAAACTATTAGTGGTCCCACTGTCAACATAAATAAATCTGTCCATAAATCTTGACAGGTATAATCATTTGTTGCATTTGAAAGGCAAGTCTCTAACATTAGACCTCTTTTGATTCCTAACACGATTATCTTTAAAGAAAGACATTTCAGATGCCTTCTGAATCTGGCCTCTGTCAAATGATTTCATAACTCTTGCTGAGTTATCTACTCTTATGAAGTTAGCCATGGCGTGGACCCTGCTGTCACCTGTCTTGAATACTATAATGACTATTGGCAGACATAACAGGCTGGAGGCATGATCCTGAAAACACTTACGTGTGTGTTTGCCATATTGTGCTCTTTGTTTTATATCGTTGGACTTTTAATCTCTGTACTGAACCGTTTTATTGGCATTGGTTTTCCTTTCTTTACTGTTGGGAGACTGACTTCAAGAATTTTCTTTGAAGATATTCCATCTGGAGCCACTAGGTCTTTTCTCACTGATGTCACTGGCAAACAACACCTACCCATACCAGAAAACGAAGCCTCTGACATGACTGTTTAAATAAGGCTTTGCATAAATTGATAGAATTCCAAAATACATGCTATGTAATCTCACCCGCTGCTCTCAGGCAGCCTGATTCAGGAATGCACTATTTGTGCAGCTCCAGTATTCCAAATCACAGTCAAGACGTGGACAAACTGGAAATATTTCTTTGGTTTTGTGGATTCGTGCTTGGATTTTACCACTTTAATGTTGATTTTTAAAAATTTAATTATGTATTTTTGATAAACAGTTCCCCATCCTGATTATTAGAATGGGTATCAGCAACAATGATCTGTTACAGCATAGCAAAAACTAAACATACAGAAGCAAGCTTTTGATACAGTCCAGATTCACTGTGAAAAATGTGATGAATACTCACTGCCATGATCCCATGTTCTTTCTCTTTATTTGTTTATATATATATTTTTGTGATAAGTCTTTAACATTTTCAGCTGATAGTAAAAGTAGAAAAAGATACAGCAACACAAAATATTTCACCCATGCTTTAGCAGACAGTGGCCCTGATTCTCTTTCACGCTGAAACAACTGCATGGAAGTAAATGATGTTACACAAGTGGAAAACTAGAATAGCTCTAGTTTACATGCAATTGCCTAGGGACCCATCTTGCAGCTGGAAATAATCAAAGTGCAGCAGAACCCATTTCTCCTAGCCATGCCCCTTACTGCCAGGACCTTCAAAGGATTACCACCTTGTTTCCTATGACATCCAAGGATTCCCCACACGCTAGGGTGGGGGAGGAGGGTTCCCAAGTAGCTCATTAAGATCATTCAAAGGGTCTGCACTGCAGCTGAGCCGAGCCCCTTAATCTCACATTGGCCTTTGGTTATTTAAACACTTATGCTCATAGAGCCAAATCCTGGAAGGTGATGCACACTTAACGCCAGCTGGTTCTCACTGCAACTGAAGGTGCTCAGTACTTCAGAAAATGGGATTTTAGATGCCAGTGTGAGCATCCAGCTGCAGGATATAGGCAATCTATGCAGACGACCACATTTGAAAATTAGCTAATGAATGCCCTATTGTACATGACCCTTTGATACTTTGTATGCTAAGAATGCTAAGTGTCAACAATGCATTTAGGAAGCAGCCTTTAGCTAAGATTCCTATTTGAATCACAATTCTTGATGCACGCTATTATTAAATAGTAATTCTTCCTGTGTTAAGCTACAATTTAAAATAAAATCTCATTGGACAGAACAATACGCCAGGGCCACAGAACGGTGTATGTCTGCCACATGCCCACATGATGGGTTGGGGCGGGAGAAGGATTTTGATCTCTCTTTAATCTCCAAGGGAAAAAAACCCATGGAACAAGTTAATGAAAATTGTTTACTATGGTCTTTACTTAGCTGGACGACATAGCCTTTTCTTTCTTTGGTTATCAATGCTTGCTCCGGACTCAGCCTTCCTTGGGTCTCACAGCTGATGTTTCTCAGCCTCCCTTTCAAGGGTTCTGAGCATCACAGCTTCTCTTGCTGCTGATTGGTCCTACTTTGTCAGGTAACAGACTATTGTTGACTCCAACTGCAAAGTTCCCTGCTTCCACAGTACAGCTACAGAGTCTGAGGGGCTTCCTTTCTGAATTTCCCTACTCAGAAACAGAGAGCGGCTCGGCCCAAAAAGTCACTTCCAAATCCCCCCTGAAGTTTGTGGCGACTGGGATCTGTACCCAGATCTGGCTCTGAATGTTACAGCTTGATCTACCTGTTCCAAGAACGGGCTGAAGCAAAAAAATTCACATGCAAAGAACCCCTTAACTTTAGTGAGTTCAAGACACAGACCGAGAGACTGCTTCAAATTTTGCAGTTTGCTTCCATCTCCACTTAGACCCTAAAATGTATGTTTTTAGAGGGGGAGGGGGGAAATACAAACATCTTTTCCATGTTTGAGCTGAGAAATGCCTTTCTTTTTTCTGTAGGCTGTCAACAGAACTTCACACGCATGCAGCCTGTCCAATCTGACAGACAATTTGCATATTTGTGGAATGCTCATTCCAATGCACTGTACACAGTTGTACATGAAAGCATTGGAAAGTTTGCGGGATTAAAAGTGGAAATGTATCCCAGTCAGCCATGTTTAAAGATCAAGGGCTAGATCCACTCAGGGAGTTAGGCGCCTAACTACCACTTAAGCAAAATTTAGATCCACAAGAACCCTGCATCAGCCAGTAAGCCCCTAGGTGCCTAGCTTCCTGCTGGTAAAGTCCCCTAGGCTGCCTAAGACCTGGCATCACCAAGCTGCTTGGCACCTAAGTCCCACCTAAGCCCTGAAGGATTCTTAGGCATTCATCCGCCTCGCTTGCCTGTGGGGCCTGATTCAGTAGGTTTGCTCAGAGGCTACCCACTGGATTTGGCCCCAGGCCAAATGGAGAAGGAGGAAGAGGTGGTGATGCAGCTGCTGCTGGTTTGAGTCCTCACCCAGGACGTGGGAGACCTGGTTCCAGTCCCCTTGAATCTGCCTGATTCAGAGCAAGGACTTGAACCTAGGTATTCCACTTCCCAGGTGAGCTCTCCCCTATACTCTAGATAGCAGCTCCTCCTCTTCACTTTTTTTTTTTTTTTGGGGCAGGAAAAGATGACCTGGGTTAGGGAACCTAACTCCAGGAAAGGGTTCGTGGCTTTGAATTCTGAATAGAGAGGCGTGCTTCCTTCCATCCCAGAGTCAGGAGCCTAACTCCCTTTGGCAGGACTAAAGGGACCCAAAGGGTCAAAGGTGTTACCATTAGCCTGAAGTGGTCCAATATTAAACAGTGTTAAGCACAGTTCAGGGTTTGGTGTGCACAGACCTCAGCCTGCTCAGTACCATGGCAAACACACCATCACAAATCCTTTAAACTTTTTATTAAAGATACGTGGGGGGAGGGAGGAAAACCAGTGAAAGCATCTGAAATGTGAAGTATTACGTAAGGCTTTCATTTTAACAGCATCCCTTGTTCCCTTTCCCGTTAGCTGTAGAGAGTTTTTACAGAGGAAAAAAAACCCTTGTTCGACAATCTCTTAGAAGGTATTCGAGATAGTAATAATTGTCCTTTTGGGGAAAAGAGAAGAAGTTAGTTGAGCTGGGTCAGAGCTATCTTTGTTGCTGTTCAAGACCGATCCCATTTCCTAGAAGCCAAAACAAGACAAACACACAAAGGGGAAAGAAAACAACAGCAAAGAGAGAAAATGCAGCTTTTGTCTCTGGCTGTTGACTCACGGCTGGAAAGACATAGGCATGGCACATGGTCTTATTGGCCACACCATGACCTGGCAAATTTGTACCAGCATCAGGGCTATTTAAGACACTGCTCTTAGTTGCCTCTGTCTGGGCACAGGCTTAGAGCGATGTTGCAGATTATGCTGTCTTGGCCGGCTAAGCCAGGCTCTTATGAGACAGAAGAAAAAAAAAAAAAGAGAAGGATAAGGTGGGCAAGGAAAAGAACACACATGGAGGGGGAAGGGGGTGAGACACAAAGTCTCCCATCCCAGGTGGGATTCAGCCGAAGCCAGTGGAGGCGGCGATGTCATCCGGCTCCCTCTCCCTGGTCAGGAAATCTTTCAGGATTAGGGTAAAGGCGGCCCAGGGTCCTAGGAGACAGTGGGGGTAACCGCCATGAGGCTGAAGCTCGCTCCGTCCCCTTCTCGTCTTTTAGTCAGCCAGCGTCACTGTAGGCAGCTTTCCCAAAACGCCTCTTTTTGAGGCCCCTCCCCCCCAACGGGGAGGGATGGGTGGAACAGTCCATTCTCTCGTTATTTTGTCCACCAATTCGACCTAATTTCCGACACCAGTTTCGGTTAATTGATTTTCAGTCTCATACTGTTCTTGTTTACCAGGCATGATCTAAACACAGTCTTTGAATTGTATCAGTAGGTCGTCTTGTTTGTATTAATTCAGCTTCTCTGCCTTTTGTCAAACTTTTCCCATCAGCCTGTATTATTATAGGTTATTGTGACATCTTATGAACTTACACTCACCTTTGACAGTGGAGTTCACAATTAGGGTAAATTGATAAGCCCAATTACCACACCACGGCTTCAGTCACACCTCTCCCCTTGGCATTTTTTATTGGCTATTTAATTGGTTCCCCGCTAAGTGTGCTAGCTCCCATTCTGAGGCGCCTAACTCTCTCAAGCATTGTATAGGAAGCATGAGTGCCTAACTCAGGGTTGTGGGTTCCACTGGTCTAAATGTCAGGTATTACAACACTGAGGCTGTGCCTTCACTGACAGCAGCAAATTCGCCGCCGTCAGATCGACTTATCTGGATCAACTGAGCCGTCAGTGAAGACCCACTCAGTCGATCCAGAAATTAACGTATTAAGACCACCTTCTCAAGTGGCGTAGCGCTGCGTTGACAGGAATGCAGTTCCCGTCGGCGCAGTGCAATGAAGATGGTGCGCAGAAGAGAAGCACTGAAGTTGACGGGAGTTACGCAAGTTTTTTGCGTAGCTTGCGTAACTCCGGTCAACTGCCGCCAAATCTCCGAGGTAAGTGAAGACAAGCCCTGAGTCTAAGTCCGCTGCGTGTATCTAGCCTCAAAACAGCACATCCAGAGATGGCAGAGAAATACCTGCTACTTTGCCATTTGGCATAGCGTAACAAAAATAATAAAACACCGTTTGCGAGGACACCATGTTTCAAGACCTTATAACTGCTAATTCCCACAGCAGGAAGACAGCAAATCCAGTGGTTAGCGAAGGCAATGGAGTCAAGCACTATAGATTGCATGCTCTTGCAAGGTCTTTGGGGCAGGGACCTTCTTTTTGTTCTGTATTTGTTCAGCACCTAGCACAATGGAGTCCTGGTCCATAACTGATGCTTCTAGGCATTACCACAATATAAACAAATAAACTAAATTAAATTGAATAATGATTTCTAACTCCAAGGGTGCCACTTGCTTGTTGTATGACCAGAGCCCTACCAAATTCACAGCTATGAAAAACGTGCCACAGACCGTGAAATCAGATCTCCCCCATGAAATCTAGCTATTGAAGGGGAGGGGAATAGCACAGCTGGGGGGTGCCTTCCATGCACTGGGCTCTAGTTGCTAGTCCCAGTGGGGCTGGAGAGGGCTGGGACTTCCTCTTCCCCTGCATGGCCATTTTCAGGGAGAGATCAGACCCACCGCTGAGTACCTTCCCCAACTGCAGGAAGCTCCGTGGTTGCTGTCTCCAGAGCCCAGTTCTGAAGGCAGTGCAGAAGTGAGGGTGGCAATCCCGCGAGCCGACTACAAGTTTGCCACCCCCCACGACCTCCTTTTGGGTCTGGACCCCCACAGTGCCACCACCATGAAATTTCAGATCTAAACATGTGAAACTGCGAAATTGACTAATTAAAAATCCTGTGACCATGAAATTGACCAAAATGGACCGTGAATTTGGCAGGGCCCTATGTATGAACTTGGGCAAGTCATTTAGGACAAGTTTAAGTGTCTACAACCAGGTTATTGAATCAATACCGAGGCACCTATATAGAAGTGGCTTGGTGTGAAGTTAATGGGAATGGCAAGTGCTCAGCAAATTTGCAGATCAGACCACTTCTGTTAGATGCCCAAATCTCTATTTAGGAGCCTAGCTTTGGAAACCCTGGTTTGAAAATTTTGGCATTAATCTCTTTGTGCCTTGGTTTCCACATCTATAAACTGAAGTTAAACTGCATTGAATTCACTTTTATGAATGCTTGCACATATATAGTCCCCTTCCACCTGGTGATTCCAAAGTATTATTATTTATTTAGCCCTTATTCAGACATAACTTCAGTAAGACGTTAGGGATTGGCCCATTATTATAATTTAGGCACAGACATTGGCGAACCAGGAGAGCCAAATCTTTCTCTGAATCTTAGATCCGACTAGGACTCTTTCTTCGATTAAAAAAATATTTTGGTCAACTTCTTTTGTAAATTGTTGCATGTATCTGCTTTACCTGGTTTGGGTAAAATGAGGTGGAGAAGCCCCAGAAAATCTAGGAATCATGTGCTGGACATCTCTTGGAAACAGCTACTTTAATGAAATTCCCAGACCAGGTTCCAGACTGAAGAGATGCAGACTGTGGACTGTCCGTGCCTAGAGCAGCCACCTGAAGATGCCAAGGTCAGGGCAGGCTGTAAAAGGAGAGCAGATTCTCCCAGCACTGGTGGGTGACACTGAAGTCAGACTTCCCAACCAGCCACAAACTGCTTCTGATTCCCCACGCTGGTTATCAAGAAGTCAAAATAAAAATATACACAGTCTCCTTTACTGCATTTCAGTCTCCGGCTCCCAATCAGCCACTAGGTCCAGTAAAGAGACCAGTTATTTAAACTCTATGCTCCTTACCGAAAGGGTCAGCCACAGTACCAGATCAATATAAGTTTGGATCTTACCCAAAATACCACGCTGCCAGCCAATCCTTTAGTAACTAAAACTAAAGGTTTATTATAAAAAGAAAGAAAAACTATAAGAGAAGTGTTAAATAACTAAAGCAATCACATACATACAATTGATTTGAAAGTCCATATATATCATCAGGTTTCTAGTAGAATTATGGAGTTTGCAGGCTTGTACAGTCCCTCTGGTGTACATCCAGTACCTGGAAGGGTCTCAGTCCTTTTGTTTCACAGCTTCAGTTTAGTTGTAGATGAGTTGATCCAGAGGTAGACTGAAGAACGAAGACAAAATGGATGTAGGGCAGCTGCCTTTTATGTTCTTTGGCCTTTGTCATGCTGCTTGTGGAAATTTATAGGAACAAGACGGAGTCCAGAGTCACATGAGTAAGTCCTGGTGACTCATCAGGTATATCCCTGGCTTCTCCCCCTGGGCTCCTTGTACTTGTGAATTTCTTAATGGGCCATTAAGCAAGCTAGTGCTGCAGCCATCCTGTCTGGGGGAGTTGCCCAGAAACAGCACAATATGAAATACAGATTCAAACATATCCATAACTTCCATTACACACATAACACATGAACATAAATATCATCATCTTACTTAGCACATTATAGCCTTTCTAATGGTACCTGACATGGCTTTCTCACATGAATTATTATGATTCTGACGTATTGATGTTAAAAAATAAAATAAATCTCCCCCTCCCCCCCACACCAGCCAGCCAGCGTCACACCCCCAATGCGAGATTGGTGTAGAATGGAGTAATCAGAGCTCCTGAATACACCTCAAGGGTCCCCCTAATCTAGCCAGCGTCACACAGACAACCACCCAAAGTGAACCACCAAATCGTTAGAGATTCTCCCATCACTTACAATATACGATTAATATTTTCAAAGATGTTTACAGGAACGCAGCAATGCACCAAAATCCTGTCCCATTTAAAAGATTTGGGTACCTACCTCTCTCAGGCTGCTTTCAAAATAACATTTTGAAAGTGTAGCCTGAGATTTTCAAAGACCTTGGGCCACCATTTAGAAATGTGGATGGCTAAATTAGTCACCAATAGTCTGTATATTTGGGCACCTAAATAAAAGGGGTCCAATTTCCAGAGGTGCTGAGCAGCCTCAGACCCCACTGACGTCTATGCTGCCACCTCTGAAAACTAGGCCTTCTCGGCCTAACTTTAGCAACCCAAGTTTGAAAACATTGGCCTTAATGCATTCGGAAGAAGCAAGTTGTTGTTTTATAGCACGTTGCTCATATACACTAAAACTCTTTCTACTGGGAACACTGTTACAAAGCAGGTCCATGCTTGGCTGCCTATTGCAACACGGATCTGACAATTCACATGTAGGAAAAGGCCTCTCATGTGTTCAGTTTTAGATGACCTCCATATATTTGTTTAAAAAATAATTAGCCTTGCTTAGTTCTTTTACTATTGCATTGCCCCCCGCCCCCTTTTTTTAAGTAGCTTTTCCTGTAGCACTCCCAAGCCAGTACAACGCTGGCTTTTAAAAGTCATTTGTCTGTTACTAGGCAGTTTTAAACTTTTACTTCCTAAGTCTTTGCAAAAGAGCAACACAAGACGACTAAAAATTCTCCTGGGGTTTCATTTTGTAGTAACAGTGAAAGCTTAAAATGTTGCGGTGTCAGCCAAATTATTTTTTCCTACAGTAGAAACAATACCAACAACCAGATCCTACATACAAAACATTTAAAAGATATCCATGAAAATATGACATAAAAAAAAGTGTAGCCTTTTTGGTTACATTTAGTCTTTATGAAACATGACAGTTCAAAGGCTACTAATTTAGCAGAATATTTCCCCTCCATATTCTTGGTTATACAGTAATTAGCATATTTATAAAATATATTGATCAAGTAGATATTGCTATGGCTTAACTTATTTGTGTGTTTCAGGAGATTTGGTTTGGGGTGGTTTTCCCCCCTTTATTGGAAAATTAGATCTGTGTATGCAAAATCAGTGTTGTAGAGCGAAGTGAAAATGTGCAGAGTGGGTTCAAATGAACATTCAATTGCACTCATAATTTATTATTTGCATTGTCGTAGCACTTAGCAGCCCCAGCCATGGACCAGGACCCTCTTGTGCTAGGTGCTGTACATAAAACAACAAGACAGTCCCTGCCCAAAAAGCTTATGGTAAAATTTTCGAAAGCAGCTAAGTGATTTAGAACCCTAAATCCCATTTACTTTCAATGACACTTGGGGTTCGTCTACACTGCAATCAGAGGTGTGACTGCAGTACATATAGACATACCTGAGTTAGCGTTGATCTAGCTACACAGGCTGCAATCATATTGCTGATTGCAGGACAGACTTACCCTTAGTCTCCTAAGTCACTTAGGAACAAATTTTCAGTGTATTCAGGTATTTAGGCACCTAAAGATGCAGACAGGCACCTAGTGGAATTTTCTAAAGTGCCTAAGCAGGTTAGGTGTTTAAATCCCATTGAAATTAACAGGAATTAGGGGCTTAACCTGCTTAGGCCCTTTTGAAAAAACCACTAGATGCCTATCTAAACCTTCAGGTGCCTAAATACCTTTGAAAATCTGCCTCTTTGGTGTTGAAAAGTGTACCCTTAAGATCTTAAGTGCTTGAATCAGTTTTGAAAATGGGACCTGTGATTAAAAGTAGATAGCTAAAAAGAACACAGGACTCAGCTCAGCAACAGGAAGAAGCAATAGAAGACCACTCACATAAGGAGCTCACATTAGGAGATTAAAACTTCTAGTTGGGGAACAGAGAAGTACACTTAGGGTCTGTCTACACTTCCAGAGCTGCACGGATCGATGCAGTGGGATTGACTGAGCGGGCTGTGGAGACCTGCTCAATCAATCCCGGAAGTGCTCTCCAGTCTACGCAATAAATCCACACCACCGAAAACAATAAAGCTGCATTGACCGGAAGGCATCTCCCATCGACGCAGCGCAGTGAAGACGCTGAAGTACGGCAAGGTAAGTAAGTCGAAGGAAGACACCAGCTACATTATATAGCTGGCGTATCTCCCATCGACTTCCAGCGTCAGTGTAGACCAGGCCTTAGGGTGGGATTTTCAAAACTGCTCAGTGTTGGCCTAACTCTGCTCCAGCTGGAGTCAATGACAAAACTTCGAATGGCAAAGTAGAAACACTTTCTGGAGCACATGCTGGAATCGGCACTCTGATTGTTATCGGCACCATGCCAAGGCCTCCAGCACAATCCAGTCCGAGGAGGTTCAGTTCAGGAAGTCTATTATCCTAGTTACTCTGCCCAAAATTAATGTCTACATGTACATGCACAAATGGATATGACTTTTTTGCTAAATCATTTCTACTTTGGATTCAGCATTTAAGAAGTCATATATTGAGTATTTAAGTCCTGAAATTATAATAGTAGATTTTGTTTTTTTCAGGTTCTAAGCAAAAAAGAAAAGACTCCTTGCTTCTCATTTTCCTTGGGCTTGTTCGAAACTCCCCAAGGTATCCTCTATATTGGGATTTGCCCCATTTTAGCCATTGGTAGCAGCCACCAGTGTAGCTGTACCAGTACAGAACCCCAAGTGTAGACAAGAAAAGCCATGACTTGCATCAGTGGAGACTACAAATTCCCAATGTAGGCAAGGTCTTAGAAGAAGCCAAACACTTCAAAAATGGCCAATCTCCCTCTCTGAGAAACTCAGCTCCAGTGTATATAAAATAAAGTAGAATAATGACATCTTGTTTTATTATACAAAGTAGTTTTCCTTAGTGTTTTTGTTCTCAAAATTCCCAGAATACAGTACAGGAAAACTGTTCACTTGAGAAATTAAGTACTGCATGCGATAAGACAGTCATGTGAAATTTTTAAGCTGTCATTAAAAATGATTATAATTAGGACAAACTATATGAAAATGCTTTAAAACGGAGACCCTAGTGAATTAAAAATTAAAGCAGTATATTATGTATCATCATGTTGAAGGGCAGGGATTTATGTGTGTAACTCTCGTTAGCGCTCATGTGAGTTGCATGCATCCATCCCCAGGCACTGAAATGAGAACACTCCCCTCGTTTGTTTTTGCTGAACAATATGCCAACATTGCCTGGGCAGAAAGCACACACAGCAAATTATAAATGTAAACCATTTTCCCTTTCTAACGTAGGGCCGGATCCTGCAAAATCTTCCTTGTCCAAGAAGCCCCTAATCCTAGAAGCAAGGATTACTTATGAAAAATTATTGTCACAGGATCTGGCCTCCATTACCACGTTTCAAAAAGCTTCTTCACAATAATTAATTACTGTGGTGTACACAGTTATTCTTCTATTTTCTGAGTACTACGTACTTACTTTAAATATAAGAAGGCTGCATGCTAGTCTGTGGATTTATAAAGGGCTTCAAGATGGAGGATCTTACAGTGGAGAGAGACATTCATGGAGGTGTCATTTATATTTATGCACGTAATCTTCCATATGGGCTTACTATTTCAGTGGCAGTGTGTACAAACTAGACACACCAATGTATGCACACGTCTTAGAACACTGGGCCATTAGGACCAAAGTGTCCTGAAGTCAATGGGATTCTTTAACTGATTTGATTGATTGGTTCATTGATTTCAATGGGCTTTGGGTCACATGTCAAATGAGAAAAATTGTCTGGGTTTATGCTCCCACAGCATTGCCAACTCTGTGATTTTAGCATGATTCATACAATATTTGGTGTTTTTCTTAAAGCCCAATTCCTAGATTCATGTGATTTTAGGAGTATCTCTGCTTACATTAAAAAAAAAAATTCTAGCCGTCATGATTGTTGGGAGAAGTATGAAGAAATGAATCCTAAGGGTCAAAAAACAAACTGACAGCAAATAAAAAGATCCCCCACCACTCTTTAAAAAATCTGATGTTAAGCCACTCATGGTTTTTTTGGTGGGGAGGGGGACGACTCATACTTTTGGAATGTTGGGAGTTAGACAAACTACTACCTGTAGTGTCAGAGAGTGGCTTGGTTATGATTTTTTGATTGCTGGCGTCTACAAAATAGTATGTTGTTAGCATGGTCCCTTCCTCCTGCTTTTATAAATGAAGCAGTAGTGCTTATTTTTTCTTTAAAAAAAAAAAAGGATGGTAAAAAAAAAAAAAAAGGATGGTAAAAAAAAAAAAAAAGGATCCTATCACCACACTATACTTTACAGCCAAAAGTACATCTCATGGCTTTTCCATGGTGTTACAAAATTGTAATTATAATAGTGTACCACATTTTTCTTATAGCACATTTTCCCTACCGCAAAGTAAATAAAGCCAAATAAAATAGATAGGATCTGTACTGATGCTACATATATCTATTTTATTAACTAGCACCTAAGCAAAATGTTTTTCTCCCTGTGGCCAAGTGAGAAAAGGCAGTTATGAATTTTGAAGCCAAGTAATGAATGCCAGGTTTATTCCTTCCTAGGTACCCGTGGATTCTGTTATACTGCTTGTTAACAGTTACAAGTGGGCAATATAACTATTACATCAGGCAATTATATAGAACCTCAGTCAGTTTCTCAGCAACAGTTCTGCACTGATTTTTGCCTCTAGGATACACTCTAGGATTCCCTTATATACAACAAGTGAAGAGGAGTTGGACAATATATTCTAATTTTCAGAAAGGAACAAAGTCTGAAACTGGTGATTTTCAAAATCGTATTTTTGCAGATTTCTTACAAAATCAAAAGAGCTAAAATTGAAAACTGCCAAAAACATTGCAGCTCAAGAGCTGCATAAAACTTTTCCATTGTTCAGGCAGCTAAACAGAGACAGCTATTTTGCTTAGTACTTTGACCATGAAATATATCGATCATAATAATAGTCTTTTTTTTCCTTGTTGGGGTGGGGCTGGGGTTTGTTTTGCTTCCTGTTTGAGTCATCAGTTTTTTGCGTTCAAGTAAAATATTTTTATCTGGTTTATATTAATCCTATGGGCAATAAACTTTGGACACTGAAGAAAAATACTTAACATTAACATAGTCTGATGGCTAAGCTAAAATATAATAGCTGAAGTGTGTGTGTCAGTGCATGAGCATGGGTGGGCACACATAAAACTATGGTTTTGACAGTGATGTCACTTTCAAATGTCATTAGTTCTTATAATATAGTTTGGTAACACACATATCATTTGCCGTAGATAGGACATGTGCTTTAAATTTTAAAAAAGCCAGAGATTCAACAAAGCTGGAATCTTTTTTGGAATTCATAACTTTTCCTGTAATGAACCAAATCAAAGTTTGAAAACTCTCACTATTTGGAGTTCGTTGTTTCCAAGCTTTGCTTTGGTTCATTCTTGGATTAGGCGCTAGGCATA
This sequence comes from Emydura macquarii macquarii, assembly GCF_026122565.2. Lineage (NCBI taxonomy): Eukaryota > Metazoa > Chordata > Testudines > Chelidae > Emydura > Emydura macquarii. The sequence continues at coordinate 8,761,070 of NW_027130208.1, forward strand.
AAAGTTCAGATGTTGAGCCAAACTCTCCTGAAATGCAGGTATTTTCACCTATGATTAGAATAGATAGGATAGATACACACACATACATATAAACAAAAACAAAATATAGTGAGACAGCGGTTAGTATAAATCAGCATCGTTCCATTGACTCCAGTGCATGCATCCTAGCATCTGAACTTTTATGGCCTACCATTGTGTAGAATAAGGTTCCACAGAATACATTTTGAGTACTAATAATTTAATCTTATTCTGTAGAAATGTCTAAGAAATGGGGTTTTCCCTCCATTAAAAAACCTTGACTGTTCAGTGAAAATGTTAAAACTGAAATGTCTTTGGCAAAAATCCAAAACTCTTTGACCAAAACTTTAATTTAAAAACAGAAGATTTTGATTTGGAAATGCCTCCACAATACCTCATCTGTTTGAGTGCCTCATGTCCTCAATGTGAGTCCATCGCCCCTCTTGCTGAGTCACTGCAGTCCATTATGGGAGCCTCTGGCCATGGTGTATCATGGGCAATGTAGTGTATGTGGGAAATCTGACCCACTGAGGAGAATAGGGACAGAAAGTACCTTAACTACAAGTCTCATGTAGCACCACGTCGGCATTTCTGAATCAATATTTCAGTTTTTTTCCCCTCTCTTTTTTGTTGACATATTTCATGTTAGGTTTTTTTGACAAAAAGCTGAAATTTTCATGGAAAGCACACACTTTACGACAAACAGCAAACTTTAAACTGAACCCCAATTTTCTGACAAAAAACAGTTTGGATGGAAAAATTTTCAACCTGCCAAACTATTCAGTCCATGACATTTCAGTGCTTTTTTGCCCCCCTAAATCCTAAACAATTCTCTGTCTGACTGTTGTTTGCTGACATGAGAATTAACTTGCTAAGAAGTATGAATGCTTTAGCTTCAACAGAAAGCAAGGTTACTATTCATAGCATGGAAAGTTAAATGAAAGCATTTGGTGTGTGAATTCCTGTTGTTTGGCACAAGATTAATCAGAAACATTTCTCAAACTTTTGTTTTCCTTCTATATTCCTTCCTACATCTATATTAGTCTTCTTTGCACACCTAATTAAAGATACTAAAGAGAGTTCACATTTTTTAAATGTATTCTAGGTTTATATATAAACACACATCTAATAACTGTACTAGTAATGTATTTTATATACATATTTTCACAAAAACATACACACAGTATATGACAAACACACATCAATATATGAAAAATAATATGCTCTTTAAGGCCAACATTTTGAAAAATGGGTACCTATAATCAGGCACCTAAATTGGCTGATTTCAAATGTACTAGTACCCAACAGCTCCTTCTGAAGTTAACTGTAGGCTCCTGAAAAATCTTGACCTAAAAGAACATTATATTATTTTTCAGATATTGGGAATAGGAAGGGAAAATATGAGAGGAATATAAATTATTATTTTAAAAATGTACAAGTAAAACAAAAGTAATTTGAAAACAGTGTTTTCATATATTAATTAAAGGTACTGGGTCAAATTAATTGATAATGTAAATGAGCACAATTCAGTTAAGTTATACCAGCATATGCCAACACTGAATTTGGCCTAATGTCTTCATCTGATGCATATCTCCTACAAATCACTTCTACTTTACCTTCACATTACGGTCTGTACTTTGAAAAATGCATGTACAAATGTACATACAATTTATATGGATATTTATTGTGGCATCATATACAAATTGAATCTTCATGCTACAAATGGCCAATTATCCATTTAACTGGCCTTTTGCATGAGTTATGTGTGTGTGGATGTGTGGCCCCACCCAGCAGGGGAGTTGCAGCTGTTCCTCAGGCCCAGGCTCCGAGGAAGGCCATCACGTCTTAGTCTACGGCAGGAAAAAGCTAGCGGTTGGTAAGTCTTTAGCCCCCAGCCCCTAGGCGGGGCGGAACTGACAAGTAGTCTGTAGCCCCGCGGCCCTTATGAGCAGGCCTGGGCAGGCCAAAGCAGTCTGTAGCCCCCAGCCCTCGAGCAGGGCGTGGCTGGTAAGATTGGTATCCTCTGGCAGGTGGGTTCAGAGGAGCCAAGCACTCCCAAGGTGGTTAGAGAATGGGAGAGGGGGATGCAGGCCCACCTAATTCCACTGCATCCCAGCCCAGGACCCTAGCAGTGGCAAAGTGGTTTGCCACTGAGTCAGCGGGGCTCCAGCCACAACACGCTGAGTGGTTCAGCCACAACCTCAGCCAAGCTATGTTCAGCTATCTCTGGGCTACTTCCTCACACCCTGTACCCGAGTACCTGCAGCCAGGGGTCTTCCTCCCAGTCCCCAGGGTAGACAGCAAGCGGGAGCCCCACGAGTCCCTCACTGTTGACCAGCAGCAGGTCTGGAAACTCCCCGGGGTCATCAGCAGAGGGCAGCTCCTCCAGGTCACAGGGTTACAGCAGGTCCTCCAGTACACCAGGCTCAGGTAGCTCCAGTGGGTCCCCGGCGTTGGGCAGCTCCTCCAGGCCAAGGCCAGGGCCAGCCTTGGGGGGTTGCTCCCATTCAGTGGCCTCGGGTAGCTCTTCCCAGTCACTCAGGCCCAGCAGGCCTTGGAGGCTCCAGTAGGTGGGGCGGTTGCTCCGCACAGCCTTAGGGCCTGGGTCAGGCCCAGACCGCAGCCTCAAGGAAGACACATCTATCTCCAGCAGGAGCTTTCCCCTGACTGAGCTGTTAGGCCGGCCTTTTATACTGGCCTTTCCTGTCCTGGCTCCGCCCCTTTTCTCCTGGGGTATTCAGCCTGCAGGGCCTTGTTCTGCCCAGCAGGGGGGTTTTGCAGGGCCTTGATCTGCCCAGCAGGGGGGTTGCAGTTTGTCCTTGGGCCCAGGCTCCGAGGAAGACCACAGCGCCTTCCTACAGTGTGCCATTGGTGTAGCTGTGAAAGGAAATCCAGAAGGCAAGTGTACACACAACTATCATGGGTACATCTGCATGCACACATTTTTTTTTAAATCAGTTAATAATATTACGAGAGGAAAAACTATACAATTTTAGACACATGGGAACCTGAAATAATTTGATTATGAGTTTTGGACTGCTAGGGTTCTGTTTTCATAAATTGCATTTACATGCCTATCATAAACACAGGTCTGTTTTAAATTTATACGCTGTTATGTCTGGGTATTTTTTAATTACCAATAAGACATTACTCTTGAAGCAGTTGGACCACACAAACTGTTACCATCCTAAAACCAAAAAGAATAATTTTTAAAAAATAACCCACCACCCAAATAAACAAAAACAGAACACAGAATTAGAAAAAATAAAAACAACATAAGAAAAAAAATTGTTACAGAAACAGCTGTGTAAATAATACCAACAATGTTAAAGAATAAAAGGAAACTGCCAGTGCTACTTGGGACAAGGAGGGAATTAAAATGACTAATTGAGCTAAGAAGGTCCCACTTGCAAGCTGTGCTTGAATTTTTCTGCAGTCCTGTTCTCCCTTCCCAGATATTCTCCTGAAAGGTGCAAGACGAGGAGAAGGAAAATGAGATGAACTGGTAAAATCATCCATAGCTGGTTGGGGAGGGGACAGGAATAGAAAAGGAAATGATGATTTACTGCTGACCATTATAGAAACTGGTTAAAGTTTGAGACTTACGATTTTTAAAAACATAATCCTTAAAATGTAAGTGGATGTAATGCTTTTGAAAGGACCAAAGTGACATCCCCACAGACTGAGGGTTCATATTTCTCCACAGAACCAAAGCAACCCAGCACTGCCGTTGGCAGTGCTGTTAGGGAATGTTTATGAGTTCATGTAAATATTTTTAAAATAGTTCCCAATGTTGTAAATAGGCCCGACCAGGCCAGGTTCCATATTGGATTTACTATCCAAGATGGAGTCAAATAAGATCAGCATAAGCAGGGATGCTTCGCAGAATGCCAGGGAGGGCAAGTCTGCCCAGCGATGGACAAAAAGGCACTAAATCAGGGGGTCATGTGCACTGACCCAGCGGGCAGTGTGCATAAATTGGTGCCATGTGCACAGAGACAGTGTCGTGTGCATAATGTAAAGGCGGGAAGAATCCCAGCCTGTGACTGGGTAAGAACCGAAGAAACCAGAAAGCATATAAGGACACTCAGCGCCCTAGAGGTTGGCTGCCCATCTGAGTGGCAGTGTGGGGAGGATGCGCTTGATTTGTGAGAACAGCCTGTATCAAAGAAGAGAAGCAGACGACATCGGACCTGGGACTGAAGCAGACGCTTGACCAGATCGAGACCAACACTCAGTGGTCCGAGTGAAGACCAATTGTGAGACTAAGACTTTTGGGGAACCAAGGGTTTGATTTGTGGTTGTGGGACCTGGGATTCATCCCCATTTGTTTGTTTTCTTGACATTAGTGGTTTTGTTAAGTTGCCACGCAATAAATTGTCATTTTGTTTTGGAAACTCCAGCAGTGTGACTCTTGCAATCCATCCCCGGTGATAGATCCGGTCGTCAGGGTAAAGTCCCGAAAGATTCCCCATAACAGTGCTATTTCCCTCAGATCAACGTGCCTCACTTATAACATGGAAAAGAGCTACCTCTAGGGCTTAAGAGTCTCCAGGTTGATTTACTCTGGCATTTGTGATGTCACTGTACATTAGAGATGGTGTTTTTGTGATGCTGACACTGTCCGCAATATGAACTGGAGTGAGACCACACAACTCCTTTTACGTTGGTATGATGTAACTGCATGGACTTATTCTGACCATTACCAGGGTCTCCACAGACTACGGCACAGATTCCAGCCAGGGAATGGGTAAACACCATTATCTTGACACTATGATGTCATATACATGAATTTACAGTGAAACTGTTTTTCTCTCCAGATGAAATCCGAACTAGAGCTGTTACAAGCCAAGTACCATGAGCCACCATCTGGTTAAGGGAACAAAAAAGCCGTACAAGATCAGAGTTACCATCCCATGAGTCCGAGTTAGACTGGCAATAAGCAAGTCCTCTGCAGCAGATTTGCAGAACTTCCAGATGGAAGGCAGATAAGAAACCTGGTGAGGAGCAGTATTAAAAGATTCCCTCTATGATAAGTAAGAAGTCATGGCTGAGCAACTCTAGGTCTAATCCAAAATCTTTTTAACTCAGTGGAACTCTTTCGACTGACTACAATGGACTTTGGCCCAGACCCCAGGATCATGACTTTCTCTTGGCGTGCATACTAGTCATTTCCACCAGTGCAAACTGAGTACAGAGTAGGTATAAAATGACCTGGTAGCATTTCCCAACCACTTTGCACTGCTGGAATTGACTACATAAGGTGCAGGGCAACAGAGAATGGGTCCATTATGACTGCGTGATAGTTCTATGTAATCTACAGGGATGCAGGTGATGAGCAAATCTAGATAACACTGAGAATCTAATGGTGAGAAGCAGTGAGAGAGACAAATGCACTATTGCCGAGAGAAAATCTAGGTCCCATTGAAATCAGTGGGAGTCTGGCCATTGACTTCAATGGGACAAGTATTTGACCCTTTTAGGATGATCTGTGCGGAGGACTGAGAGTAACATCAGCGATGGAGGGTGGATAGGAGGAAGGCAGACGTCGCCATTTGTTAAATGAAGGAGAGCTTGCTAGTTAACAAGGTTTTGCAGAGGGCTGGCAGTTCTCATTGCAACATCACTTCCACTGACATCATTTTCCACATTAGCCTCACAACTTCTCTTTGCTATCGTGATCCTGCATGAAGATAAGGTCTCAGGACCACTGTGCCCATCATACATCACATTCAGGTGACAAGGGGGCTCCTTTTAATGGGGCGGGGGTGCAAGTTTTGAAAAGCAATTCCCATGGATTGTCTTGAGCTAGTTTTCAGATGCAAATATTTTGGCCACAAGCAAACAATGGAAGCCAGATTCTGGTCCCAGGTCTATCCTTTTTGGGCGGTTCCTGCATTGGTTTAAAGAGCCATCTGAGGAGTCCCTTTGCATAAGGGAATCCCCCACTGGCATAAAGCCAGTTCTGTATGACCTGCTCCTGGCCCTCCTTGCACCTAGCCACTGTTTCAAGGAAGCACTTGAGCATGTGCTTAAGGCTCACTGACTTCAATTGAAGTTACACGTGCTTGAAGTTAACCCCGTGTGTAATTGCTTTCCTGAATTGGGGCCATAATGAGGCCAGAGGAATGCAGCTGTGGGAGGGCCAAAGCCAGTGTTAGCTTTGCTTCAGCAATCCCGGACTAGTGGAATGGTGCCTTGGAGGAATTTCCAGCTGGCACAACTTATAACAGCTGCGTGGGCCCAGACCCTGATTAGGCAAATCACACTCCAGATATAAATAATGCTTGTGTCATAATTGTTCTTTTACTCTTAGATAAAACTGCCGGCCCAAAGTTGGAACCACTTTTACGTGTTCTGAAATAATTTAAAATTTCTTTTCAAACATTATCACGTATCCCTAGCTCTTCAGCTCTTGGTAGATCTTTTGTTGCTACTTTTGCACCATAGATTGACTGTAAATTGTATTCTTTCCTGAGTTTTAGCAGGGTTTTCTCTGGAGATGAGGTGCTTTATTGCTCTTATTACAAAGTACAGTTACTGTAGGACATCAGACAATGTTTACTTTTTCTTTTACTCTTATTGCCGAGATTGAATTATTAGCTTCCTGTCCAAGCTGAGTGGCAGCCTTAATTTTTTTAACAAGAAATTTTAGTATCAGTGCAATTTTGTTTTAAAAGAAATAGAAAGAAAATGGGGGGAGTTAATTATACCCCTTAATATATATTGGTTAAGTAGATGTTTATTCAGTACAGAAGGTGAAGATGAAGAGATGGTTTTCCTAGCATTTAATTACAGCTGGGAGTTATCTATTGTACCAAAATGCTACCCCCGTCTTGTAGAAAAGAAGCCCTGGAAGCAGACTTTAAAAAGATAAAGCACCACCATGAGCTCATCCCTGCTAATCGCATTTCTATCATTGCAAGAGCTGGCAAGAGAATCAAACACCACATTTTCCCAAAGGTATGAAAAGCATACAAAGCTGACGGAAAGATTTACAAGTTTGCTGTGAAATAGGTGCACATTTGTCGGGGTGAGGAGAACTTTCCCTAATGTGCCACTTGTAAATGCCTATGAACTGTGTAATAGGCACAGCGTTTTAGCTGAGCAGCTGCAGTCTTTTCAATGTACCTCTTTTGTTGAATTCAGATAAAAGCTCTTCAGCGTCAACAAATCTAATATCTCTTCTTGCCCCACTTGAAAGGGTCAAATGAAATTTCCCACTAGAGAACAAAACCTGAGCTGCACAGTGTGCTCTGATGGCAATATGCCAAGTGAAAGAAAGGAAAAGGGCTCGCCTCTAGCACCTTGGCAGGGCTAGGATGCCAAAAACCACTACCCACACTCACAAAATCTCAAAGCAAAAGAGATGGTGGTAGAGCAAGTAGCAATACTTAGAGCTCTGGGATTGATTTCCTCCTGAATTTATGGCTCCCCAGAGACTCGCTTGGCAAGACGTTGGCTGTCTCTTGCCATCGTGGACTGCGATCTTACCAGATCTAACAAAGGAAGCCAAGCAAAGTCAGGCTCAAATCAAAACCCATTAAAGACTGTGAAAAGTGTTCAATGGACTTTGGATCAGGCCCTTGGACATAATACCTTCAAGGAACATCTAGGTGCTGCAGAAAGTGAAGGTTCAAAGTACACGGGGTGATTCAATAGGTGTAATCTCTTCACTCTTAAATCAGTCAATAAATGCCCAGCATGGTACTTGGCTGCTCCATGCCTTCTTCAGACAAGCACTAAACACTGAAGTCACATAAAGATTGAAATAAGCCAACTATAAGTAAAAGGCCAAATTCTTCAATGGCGTTACACAAGAGATGAATTTGACCCATACATTTTAATCCTTTATGCTGCATGCATGGAGCTTACCATCTTTATTACCTTTTGAAGTTAAGGACAGGCGTATATTTGGCCCAATTTGAGTAGGCACTTAAGCACCCACAAGTGTTTTGTGGATCATGGCTTATGTGCACTAACAATCCATGCAAAGCAAAGTGCTTGCTTCCCCCCTGCCCTGCATCTGGTGTATTCATTTGCAACTGTGCAAAGTGAAGTTAAGATATTACCAGTGGCGTGCTGTTAACCAACAGCCTCATTACACCCCAGAGGTGGCTGCATTTCATTGGTGGGAAAGCAGCTATCCTGATGTTTATTGAAAAAGCCCTCTGTGCAACTTGCAGCACAGATCACACTATTGCATAATTTTGCATAGCACTCTCTTCGTTGATGTCCATTTGAGCACAGCATATGTAACAGATCCACACTATACACAGGAAAGGGAACGGAATCATTCGGAATTATGTAAATATAAGGTATTATGTAAATATAAACTGTTATTTATATTCTTCTCACAGGACACAACCTGTTAATACCTCATGCACTGATCAAATATAAACTCTGTGAAAGCATGTGATATGTTGAGGACAGGGGGCTGTGAAGTGAAGGGGGAAAGAAAGAGGTGCCACAATGAAGAAATATATGCCATCTCTGACTTGACCATCACTAACACCCTCACCACATGTCAACAATTGGACTGAGTTGAGAGAATAAAAGGGACATTTGCTGTGAATGACTCAGGGCAGCATAAATATGTATTATGAATATTAGGCTCAGACATAATTAAATGCCATTTGTCAGATCGGTGCTTGTTTTTCATCTCATTTGAGTTTTACAGAATGAATTAACTAACAAATATGCCTCTTATTCTACCATAACAAATCATTTCTCAGAATGGTTGCCTCTAAGCAGCAGGGAGAAAGTGACTGGAGGAAGTGACCTTCTACTGTGAAGCTGTCACATTCCAACAGATTCTTGAGTGGCAATGACAGGTTCTGTACCGGGGAAGCCTGTAGTGGTGTTGCAGTCGCGTTGCTAACTTGTTAATTTATTTAGTGCGGTGGTGCTGAGAAGAAGATCTGGAGCAAGAGTGGGGGGAACGGAATGTCACGAATTAAAAATGTAAATATTCCGTTTTCAAAAAAAGCTTGCTTGCTCTTTGTCATCAAATGTGCTTGTGCTGACAAATGAATAGGGGAACATTTATGTGGATTTCAAAAAAGAGGCAAAGGATTGGCGTTAACATTGTACTGAAATCATGAATGGCTTGGGTGCTAGAGCAATAAATAGTCTCTGTTCTGCTCATGAAAATACACGTTACAAGCACACTAAGTCACTCTCACAGGGCAGCAGGACTGGGCCCAAACGATCTGGTTTCTTTTTACATATGTAAGAGAGAGAGAGAAAGTGGGTTCAAGATCATGGGTGAAATTCTGGCCTCAGTGACATCAGAGACAGGTTTGCTGTTGTCTTCCATGGGGATGGGATTTCATGCCGTAATGTTAAAGATGAGGAAGCTGGGTAGAATTTTACACTTGCCTTTGCTTTCAGATTAGCGTTGTAAGTGGGTGCACGTATCGGTTTTCAAAAGTGATAGTGGGTGCTCCTGGAACGGGCTTGACTTCCAAGGAGTGGGCATCCAGCACCTTCTGCAGATCAAACTCCTTGACAGTGTCACATATTGACCCCAATACTTGAGAAACCCCAGTGTCCCTTTGAAAAATCTTGCCCATGATCCCTAGAAGGTTTGACCTCTGAGAGTTGCATTCTTTATATAGGCTATTCCATAGCTTTCTTATTGGCTGGATGTACTTTGTCATCCAAAGCCTAATGAAAGGACGCAGCCAATTATATAAGAGTGAGCTGGGAACCATAAAGTGAAGTTTTAAACAGATGTCGCTAACAAATCTTCTGAATAATATTTGTCCTTCCTGAACTCTCGGTAGAATTTGTGTGTCTGTGTGTGTGCGCTTTGAAATATATTAAGAGGGACAGGGGTGGAAGATATTAAACAAGAACAAACTGTCATTTGAAATAACATACATACCGAAGTTGTGTTAATGTAGCATTACTGCATGCAGTGATTTACATACAAACCATGGGCAGGCTAAAGAGCCAAGGTAACCTAAAGCAAAATACTGTGGAATAGTAAGGATTTCTGTTACAGATTTCACAACAGGAAGAAGAGGGAGCGAAAGAAATACTGTGTGCCCCAAGAGAGAAATTATCCTTGCACCAAGCCTGAGCGACCAGTCTTGGTTCAGGGTGATGGAGAAAACAATCTTCCTCTTCCTCAGGCTGGGAAGCTGTGACAAAGACTCTGCGTAGTCACTGCTTCCAGCTCAGTGCTGCAGTGGCAGCATTGGAGTCCTCTTTCCTACAAGGGAAAACTGTAAGGGAGAAAGGCCAAGGGACTTATGCCGCCACGCATCTCCCAGCCCTGTTTCGGTCCTTCCTTTGTCTCACATCAAACTTCCCTTCTCAGAGCCCCAGTACAGCTCATCCTGACTCAGAGAGGCTGCAGAAGACACAAGGGAAAGACGGGCCCCCATAAATCCAGTTGGCAGCACACAGATGTAGATGTGGCAAACTTCCCCTCTCAGAGCCCCAGTACAGCTCATCCCTGTGACTCAGAGAGGCTGCAGAAGACACAAGGGAAAGACGGGCCCCCATAAATCCAGTTGGCAGCACACAGATGTAGATGTGGAAAGGGGCAGGATTTTCCCCATACATTTACAATCCCCGTACACTATTGACTGCATGATCGCGCAGATGTACATTTCCTAGTTCCTGTTTTTCCAGGAAAGTCGATAAATGGATACTATTGAGTAAAGGGCCAGGGCCAGATCCTCAGCTGGCATAAATCACTGTTGTGGTACTTTAATGAGTACTAATTAGTAATGAGTACTAATGACTTAAGCAGTACTGCACCGATTAACACCAGTTACGTAGCTGTGCCTGAGTCTCCTTTGAATATCTTTAGTAGATGCCAGTAGTTCTTTACTGAAGGTCAAAGGGAGAGTGAATTAAAGGTGGTTGTTTAGGGTTATTCTTAATTTAACTAGCGTAGGTTCTAACTAAACCATGTCCTTGACTTTATGTCTATCAGACAAAGAGGAAAGGACCTTGTAATCTGTGTCCCTTGTATGTGAGAATGTTTCTTGTTTGAACATTAGATGCCCCCCTGTGGCTCTTACAGCTAGAATGCCCACATGGCTGGCGTCCCAGGTTGGTGCGGTAAATAGAGGGGAAACAAAATATCCCATGTTCATCTCCATTCATGCCTATTTGAGACAAGAGTGGGATCAGACACAAAAGACATAGTTATAGGGACAAGTGGAGATTATTTTACTACTTTTTCTTTTACACACCCATCCCCACGTCCTGCAGATTAAAAAAAGATCTTGTCTGATGCTAGCTAATTGGACCTATCCATAGCTAGGTAGGTAAATACAAAATCAAAGGCCTGTATAATGTACAGGCACACATCAGCAGTTAATAGATATATCAGTTCCTTTACTGACTACACATTGCTTTGGACATAATTTGGAACATAGTTTAGACAACATTATTTCAGCTACACAAAAAACATCTTCACATAATTTTTGTTACAAAGGTCTATGTTGTTAGAGACTTTAGCTACCTGTATTTGAAGATCGCCATCTGAAAAAATGAAAAACATACATTTTCATTTCATTTCAGATTAGCATGGTAAACAGCTGGATCTGCTCTTTCAAGTGGAGAATTCAGCTCCATTTGTTAGCTCTGTTGCTGATTTTTCACCTCTCCTTTATTTACTGAACATAGTTGACAAGAAATTCTCAGTGAGATAACATAGCTCCATAAAAGCGTGACCTGAGGAACATATACTAAGGTTTCAAGAGGACAGGACCAATAAGGTATGTCTGACATTTTTTGTCAGCTACCAGTTCACTAATAGCATTCAGCGGAGCCTGTCCTTCCAGCTAGGAATTTTTGTGGTATAGTACATTGTGTATAATTTAGAATAATGTCAGAACAAGGCACTTGTGGAGGAAAACAGGATGGCCACATTAATAAAAAAGCGCCTACCAACAATAATATTTATTATTATTTACAGAAGCACTCTCTCACCAAACACTCAGGAAGGATGTTCTTTGCCCCAAGTGGGTCACAGTCTAAGGACAAGTTGAAAGAAGTTCGGGGAAAGAGAACGGGAACAATGACAGGCACATGATACACAAAGTCAAGCTGGCTCACTCTAAGCAGCACAAGAGAAGTCATTCTCGAAGAGGAGCTTTAATGTGAATAGGGTAGGGGCTCTGAGGATGAGCTCCGGGAGGTGATGGGAGAGAAAAATGAATTGAGCCAGAAGGCTGGACATCTCACAGTAATACAGATCATTTTCACCAGTTCGAATTCAAATTAGGGAACCTCGCCGGTAATGAGCCAAGTCAGAAGGACTTAACAGTTTAGCAAGGTACTTAAGAATGTGCCTAACTTTTAGCATGAATACTATTTAAACTAATGGGGCTATTCAAGTTAGGTACATATTTAAGTACCTTGTTGAATCAAGGCTCTTTGGCCACCAGTACAAATGTATGGATCCAATTACCATGTCAGAGCCAAGATGGGTAACAACTCAAAGTCTTTACAACCTGATGGCTCCTGAGTGGGCATACAATCAATGGAGACTGGGAAAAGGGGCATAGGTAAAACCAGAGAAAACACTGTAAGCAGAAGTCATGAGAACAAGGAAACCAAGAGAACGAGAAGAGAATAATACAGAGGATTTAAAAGAATTAAGAGATTGGAATGTACTAAAGTATATGGACGAGAGAGAGCTCTAGGACCAGATCTTATTCCCACTGAAGCTTATGTCAAAACTCACATCACGTCAGTGGTGCACAGAAAGAAAGAGAAGCCTGAGTACAGATAGAATAAATATAGAAAGAGAGATGGAGAAAGAGTAAATTGTAAAGAAAGGGAAAATAAGTGAGACCTAGAATGCAATCCTAAAGATTAAAGAGTTATTGGTCAACTCTGCATTGCTCCATTGCCTTCAGTGCCCATTTATCCCAGCTGGGGATCTGGCCCATAATTAACAGGAAAGAGAAAGATCTATAGCTATGTTTTCACTGTATAGATACAGATTTTTTGTGCTATGTTAGCAAAGGTTCCAATTTCTCCAAAGTCTGCAGGAACTCTACCATGGGTCCAAGCCCTAGATAAAAAAATCAGAAACATCCTTACATGCCCACCCCAAAAACGGATCAATTGGACATTAGTCTAGGGAAAGATGAGGATGCATTTGGAGGAAACGATACCCAATAATTACAAGCGAGAGAGACAGAGCATGCAAGAGACACATATCATAGAGATAGACAATGCATGGCAAAGGGCAACCTCAATGACTTAGGAGTGGGAAGCTTATATTGGAAAGCCAAAGAAACTAGGTCACAGCTCTTTGAAAAAGGGGAAACTAAAGGTGGACTTCATTATATTATACACCATTCTGAAGGGAATAGAGAGGAGAGATGTCAGAAGACTAGGGTCAAATACAAGAAGAAGGGGACGTGAACTGAAGCTAAAGAAGGTTGGGCCCCAAGGAATTTAGAAATTTCTTTACACATAAGGTACTTAATATTTGACTAGACTACAGAAGGGGACAATAAGAGCAGCTGCTATAAATAGATTTACAAAGGACTTGGGAAACGTTAAGCTTTGTAGGGTACTGTTGCTAACTCAACAGAGGGAATAAACCTGAAAGAGAGAATCTGATCTTATTCTGTCTCTAGAATCACTCATGTGCCAATTGCAAAACTCCTTAGATGTTCATATGTAAGATCCCCACACTAAATCACATGCAAGTGCAATAGTCTGAAGTAACAGTTCAGTTTATCACTTGAAGATAAAACTCAAATAGAAGAACATTTGCCTTATAGAGCTATTAATATAAATGTAATTATAAGGACTGAGTCAAATTAGAATGGTCACTTGTAAGGTGTGGTGGAGGTAGCAGCCGCAAAGAGACTCAGCTGATGCTGGATTCTAAGCTCCTGGGATTTGATCAATAGCACCATGTTAATAGACTTTATTTATGAAATGGAGCATATGTTTTGAAAATGAAGGTGCTGATTATGCTACATGTGTGTCCACACATTTCTGTATAAACTGCAGGAATTATCAATATTTGCACATTACAATTGTGCCTGCAAATTAAAAAACAAACAAAAAAAAAAAAACACCCCACCACCACTCTGAGGTGTTGAAAGACATTAGAATTTGCTTTATTTCTAAGAAGTAGAATGTTAACCACAGCACAAGGAGAAGCATGACCTCCATAACTTACTGCTTTAAACTCAGATCACACCAACAGTTTTCTTTGTTCTAAATATCTAAGATGCAAACTGGTCACAGGGAAAACATTAGCTTGATATAATAGCCTGGGGTAAAGGGAATCTGAAGGCAAAGAAGAATCAGTGGGCTGTATAGATTAGGGGGTTTCTACATATTTTCTCTGGAATCTAGGGGGAAATCTTCATCTGGTGGAAATCACCATAGCATTTTTTAAGTCAGTGGAGCTATACCATTACCAATTTACACCAGATGAGGATCAGGCCCCAATTACGTAAAATAATGTGCAACAGAAAAAAAAAAAAGTAGCACACGTCTAGCTGTCTTAAATATACCCAGAATGGCTACTGACCATGGGTCAAATTCTGAGGCCCTTAATGAGTCATAGAATTTGCCCCTATATTGTGAATGCCTCTTACAGAGCAAGGACCCAAAGCTACTCCCACTGTTGTCAATGAGATTTTTACATTGACATGGGACCCAAGTCTTCATTTCCTAAGTCCATTGTAGGTATGTGCTCATCAGTTCACAGATACCACATAGTGGCAAAGACAGCATTTGGTAGGCAGACATATACAGCTGTCTTGCTGGATGAGAGCCTGGAAAAAGCCTCATCGGAGCAAGAAAGGTGTGATATTCCCCATTCAGCAAAATACAGGGCCCAGTCCTGGTGCAAGCAAAACTCCCATTCAGATCAACGGGATTTTCTTCCCAGGTCAGGGCTATATGCTTGGATTTTCAGTCAGCTGTGTGAACCTCTCATTGGCAAAGAGTGGGGCAAATGGTATTTCCCTCTACCAGAGGGGTCTGATGCTCTCCTGAGAGATTCTCCCCCAGGAATTGGCAGCAAATGTTGTTTCAGCGTTGTTCTTTCCTAGGGCTAACATAATCCTGCTTGGGGGGGTCCATCACTAGTGACGGCAGCTCTGAGAACTGGAATGCCCAGGAGGCATGTTGTCCACTTAAACGTGATGGTTTTGATCCAAGTCCCGCTGAAGTCAATGATAAATCACCTAGTGACTTTGATGAGATTGGATGAGGTTCAGCATACACTAGATTTGCCTGTGTTATATCACCCCAGGGATCTGTCATGTTCAAACTCAGCAAGGGGAGAATTCAGATTGGAGTTGAGGTGAAAGTCTCTTTGCGATGCTGCGAAGGAGTGTATTCGTGGATGAAATGGACACCGTGACCTATTTTAATTGTAACAAGTGATTGTAATGCCTTTTTGGTGCAAAAGGACTTGTAAAGTCCCACTGTTCATTTGGTTTGTGCAACATTCATGAAGCCAAAGGTGACTGAAGACCTCCTTCTTCCTATTATTATTTGTATTACACTAGAACCAAGACCTCCCCAAAGCAGGATTATGTTAGGCATTGTGAAAACATAGAGTGACATCGTCTCTGCTCTAAAGGGGGAGATTTGATAGCAGCCTTCAACTACCTGAAGGTGGGTTCCAAAGAGGCTGGAGGTAAGCTCTTTTCAGTGGTGGTCGATGACAGAACAAGGAGCAATGGTCTCAAGTTGCAGTGTGGGAGGTCTAGGTTGGATATTAGGAAAATCTTTTTCACTAGGACGGTGGTGAAGCACTGGAATGGATACCTAGGGATGTGGTGGAATCACTATTCTTAGAGGGTTTTAAGGCCCAGCTTGACCAAGCCCTAGCTGGGATAATTTAGTTGGGGTTGGGCCTGCTTTGAGCAGGGGTTGGACTAGAACTAGATGACCTCCTGAGGGCTCTTCCAATCCTAATTTTCTATGATTCTATGAAATAGGAAACAATAGCCAATGGCATTCTCTCTCACAAAGTATTTTTAGCAGTACTCCACTGCAATACCCCATTGCCATAATATCTGAGCACAGTGAAAGCTGACATTGTAGATTCAGTTTCAGTGAGAATGACTCATCACTTGGTCATATATAGACAATAATGAGAAATTACTTTGTACTTCTGTGCATGTCCTTAGGCAATAGGGAAGAAATGGGTTTACATTTTGGGCATTCTCAAATGCCATTGTTATTTTCCTTGAACTTAAATTTTAAAGCTCATTGTGCTTCAAATGGTTTCAGACCACGCCAGTGATCTTAATAAGTAAATGAAGTTACAGTTTCTTTAGTTTATGTTAAACATTGAGCCCAGCATCAGACATAACCTGGCATAGTCATTTTGAGAATACTGTGGCAGAAAGTAGAGCATGAGATTTAACACTGGAAATTAGAAGTTGATCCTACTTCTCATACAAAATTGAGATTGACAAAATTGAGGTTTATCTACATAAACCTTTAAACAAAGACATGGTTCTGAATCCAAATTAGGGAACTGGCAAAATGAAGTTGAGGCTTTTGTTCTCTGGAAGAAAACTCTTTTCCTGGAAAGAATGTCTGAGGAAAAGAGTTACAATATATAGCTTCAACACTGAATACCTAAGCAGACAATTTTCATGAATGTTCTTTTTAAAGATCAACTTTTAATATGACTGGAATTGCTTAACGTGGAAATTACTGATTAGTTAAATTTCAGCTCTGGGGTTTAGCCCACTTATTCCTTAGGAGCCTACAAACTGGGGTGTATGGACGATCAACTAAAGAACCAATAATTTGATTATGTCCTGTTAAAATTGGTGTTTAAGAACAGAAATGGATCTGTAGATCTCTTATCTGAAACATAGAAAAACTAATTCCCTTGGTACTCAATGTTCCTTACAATAGTGCATCTTGCATATGCTTAGAAAGGACTTTTCATTGATATACCTCCAAAATGTTTTGCTATCACCTCAAAGAAACAGAGAAGGACTTTTGGAAATAAACTCAGATTCTGGGTGTAGCACCACTAAATGCACAGGGCCAAATTCTGCTCTCATTTACATGATTGACATTGCTGGGATTGCACTGGGGTAACTGAGAGCACAAATTAACCCATCATTTCCAAATTAGTTCAAAATTAGTTCAGGGGATAAGAAGAAACAATTAGAACAGAGGCCCAGAAACAGGTATGTACTTAGCTAAGATCTCTGATACAGACCTTGTCCGACAGGTAAAGATACTTCAAAGGTATCTGTGCTGTGAAAGTTTATTAGCAGCCAGGTAAAGGCCTGATATAGTAATGTTCTCTAGGTGGTAAAAGGCAGATGATTCCATTGGATTAACATAAACAAACAAGTGCTAATCCCAACAACAATCAAGTGTTGATGAGACAAATTAAGAGTACAGCACTGTCACCTATCAGTAGTCAACTGAGCACCTAAACTCCATCATAGATTTCCACCACAACTTACTGGACACCATGATCGGCTTCAGAAATGGAACCCCACAGACAACTGTATACAAAAAACCCCACAATCACTACACTTACCTTCCAAGATCCAGTATCCACCCCAAATGCCCCAAGAAATCTGTTATCTATGTTCCAAGGAGAAAGTCAAGGATACACACTTTAATACATTTCAAACTGCCTTCATCAAACCAAGACACTCCACCAGAAAAGTATATTGCATCATGGAATGGGCCACCCAAATAATCATAGAGAATCTGCTTTAATACAGGAAAAAAAACAACCCACCGACTGCACACTCCTAGTTATCAGCTACATCCCACACTGGAACCCATATGAGGTATCATTGAATCGTAAGACTGGAATGGGCAGTCTTCAATGTAACGCTAGGTTCTGTCAGAATTCACAATATGCATAAGTAGAAGCCTGAAGATTATGGGACCTGGTACCAAAGTGAACTAAAGCAGCAGCAGAACAATGAATGCGTAAGTAGCAAAGTGGGGACACTCACATCAGGCTTTATGCTGCTGGGTGTTCCCTTTGAGCATTAAGGGCACTCAGCGGCTCTCAGAATGTGATAGACATGTTCCAGGATCAGGCCTTTTAACATCATGGAAACCAATCCAGAGAGAAGGGGGAAGGTGTTCACGGCAATGTCTGAGCATTCTGTGGGCTGCAGTAACAAACACAGGCTGTTGGAGTCAAGTGAAATGAGCAATGAAGGGGCAACATGTTGGCTTGAAGTGATACATTGTTACAGGCCGTTTCAGTGCTGATCCCACATTTAAAACGAGATTGACATTTATCCAGGAGGTTAGCTTGTAATTTTGTAACGACAGCATTTTCTATTATATTTGATAAGAGAAAGAAGATTGGATCTTGGTCAGAAATCTAAAAATTCATCTCCTGGCAGGGGATAATAGCTTGAGACCAGAGGCATCAAACAACTGCAGATTTAAAAGAAATCAGTGCAGTCCCCAATAACAAAGCAGTCAGTGGTGAATTAAGCCTGCATCCCGCACGCACAATCTAGGCAGGCTGCTGCCTAGCACCACCCATCTTGCTTTCAGATGAAGTCTTGACGAGATCCCACCTCCCCAGAGTTGGGAGCTGGAGGGATGAAAACATTTTAACCCCAACCACCATGACGGGCAGAACTTAGGGGCAGAACCCCTCCAAATCTACAGCCGCTCAGCCCACCTGCTTGCCCCACACCTTCTGCTTTCCCCCAAGGAAAGCTCCTGAATTCCTCTCTCTCCCGTGTGCCCCATCCTTATGCTTACACACCTTACATTCTGGGCTCTCCTGTTACGAAATGGCTAGCAGGGATCATTGTCATAGGCTGGCCCACCCGGTTTGACTGTGGGATGCTCTCCACAGTCACCCACTATAAAAAGGATGTGGACAAATTGGAGAGAGTCCAGCGGAGGGCAAGGAAAATGATTTGGAGCACACAATTTATGAGATGAGGCTGAAGGAATTGGGCTTATTTAGTCTGCAGAAGAGAAGAACGAGGGGGGGATTTGACCTTCCTTCCCACAGGAGAGACTATTGGGCAAGTAGACCCCTTCTCTCTCCTCCTCCCCCACAGTTGGAGTGCCAGTCTGAACCCAGGAGTAAAGAAGCCCTTACTGTCTCCTCCAGCCAAGTAAGGGCCATGACAATCTAGTCCTCCAAGAGGAAAAATTGAAGATGGCCCTAAATGACAGCACCCACCCTTAAAGTCCTCACCCCAATAGTGGAGTTTCCGCCCATGAAACTCCACGAAGAGGAAAAGGAAAAAAAACCCTGAAACATGGAGAGAGCCGAGACCCATTTGAACACATTATGCCACCTCTAGTGTAGCGAGAACTTAGGCAGCAGAGCAGCAGTGGTAGTTTTAGAAATGGGGAGATCAACTCTCTAACACAGGTCGATCTTGTGCACTTAACTTTGCCCAGCTCTGGATTTTGCTACAGGACAGCAGCATCTTATGCATTTAAAGTACAAGTTTTCCTGTGCTTTACTTTACATTATGCTCACTGACTCTTTCTGCAACTTAAATGTTAGAATATTCTAATCTTGTTCTGCACGTTGAGGCTCAAAAAGAAGCCTGTTGTTTAATAAAATCCACTACACTGCAGGGATGGCAACCATTGTGTTTCTTCATTTCAAAGAACAGCTGAAATCTAACATCTGACGTAACTGTACAAACCTGACCTTAGGTCAAAATAAGTATTGTATTGTTGATGATGGATATGCTTTTTTCATTACAATGCTGTCTCCGCAGCTGTCTGCTCAGCCATGCCGTGCATACCCGAGTTATACCTATTGATAAATACTGATCCTTAAAATAAAGATACTTTTTATCCCTATAAACATACAATGCAAGATATTTTTTTAAATCCTCCCATGATCTCCCAGCTTCTTGCCAGCACTTTACAATTAGATGAGTGACTCCTTCTCCATGATCGCTGTCTAATATCGAGTGATCAAGGCTTTGTGTTTCTGTGGCTGTGAGTGTGATCCTAAAAGAACAGGTTTACAAGAAAGTGATTTTTTCTGTGTCTAATGCCCTTTCCTCATTGTTTTCCCCTTTGAATGGTTACGTGTTTGTAAAACCATTGAATTCGAGTCTTACCAGGGCTCCAGTCTAAATTCCCAAATGCTGTGTGCACATGGGGCCATGCCCTGGCATGACACTGCAGATCTGGGCCTCAATGTGAAAAAGCTAGGCAAAGTGCAATATTGGGTGATTGAAAGACATTACAGTAGAATCTCCGCGGTATGACCATCTCGGGAATGGAGGGTGTTCGTAACTCTGAAATGTTCGTAACTCAGAACAAAACGTTATGGTTGTTCTTTCAAATGGTTACAACTCGACATTAACTTAATACAGCTTCGAAACACTACTATGCAGAAGAAAAATGCTGCTTTCTCTTTATTTTTTTAGCAGTTTACGTTTACACAGTACTGTACTGTATTTGCTTTCTCTCTCTCTCTCTCTCTCTCTCTCTACAGCTGCCTGATTGTGTATTTCTGGTTCCAACTGAGGTGTGTGGTTGACTGGTCAGTTCGTAACGCCGGTATTCATAACTCTGAGGTCCTACTGTATTTCTACAGCATATTGTAACGCAGAATAAACTCTGTTATTGAGCATGGTTAAAGTTTAATGAAGGAAAATTTAGAAAATCCATGGGGTGCTGAAGAAGTGTGTGTGGGGGTAGGGGGACGACGCTTCTCTCATACACTGAACACTTTATTATAGCAAACCTTCCAGAATTCAGCAACTGAAGATTTCAGCCACTCACGTACATACAGTCCCCAGCCTAGGTCTTTTAAGTAACTTATAGTCCACCTCACCCAGGCAAGCAATGGTAAACTCTTTGGGGCAGGGACCATCTTTTTGTTCAGTGTTTATACAGCACCTGCCCCTGCAATAGGTCCTCATCCAGGACTGGGGCTTACAGGTGCTATCGCCATACACATCATTAATAATACTACTGGGGGGGTTGTTATTGAGCATAGCCCTGCAACATCTGTTAGGAAACAATTAGAACGAAAAAAGGGAAAACTATAACTTCGGTTTTTTAAAAGCTGCAGCACTCTCTCAGGGCTCTCTCAATGACCACAGAAGAATGGCTGAGATGTTTCAGGCTTTGACTGGCTAAGGTTCAAACCTTGCCTTCTTTTCTTATTTCCTTTGTACTTTGAGTCAATATTCTTTTTTTTTTTTTAAATAACCAATTATAGCATCAGACAATTTGGTCTGTACATATAAGAGCTGCTTCACTTCCCCTTTACTCTAATTTTACATCAGTTTATCTACTGATTTCAACTGATTTAATGTTGCCTGGAGAATGGAGCAACACAAGAGTGAATCAGTCCAAAATAGTAAAACCAGGATTCCCAACAAGCTAAGTGTGACACAAATCTAGTAATGAAGACCCTGGACTGGGAGTTAGGCAACCTGGGGTGGAATCACAAGTCCATTACAATCAATAGAAATTTTGCCATGTATTTCAAATGGACCAGGATTTCTTCGCTGGTTTCTGTTCCAGTCTTGCCATGGAGCAGCTTTCTGGCCAAGTCACTTCACCTCTCTGTGCCTCTGTTTCTCTTTCTCTCCTCTTTTTCTATCTTGTCTACTTGGACTTTATGCTCATTGGTGCAGGGACTTCATAGCTGTCCAGTGCCTAGCTTATCTTGGGTCGGACCACTAGCTGCTATTGTAACACATCATACTCTCTCTCAATAAGCCCAAACCCCAGTGTTCATTTATTGATTGTGTCTAGCTCCAGATTCTTTTTTCCTGTTTGCTATCAGGCCTGTAGATTTTCAGAAGGATCTCTTTGCTCCTGTGCCTACGCTTTCTGAACATATAAAGACTTAATTTTTCTCTCTATTTCTCCTTGCATTAGGTCAATGAGCCAGATTCACTGGTGCACTCTGGGTATTTTGCACCACTTTGACCTTGCAAAGAAACTGTAAATCTGGCCCAGTGGGGCCCTGATGCTGATGGGGGCCATTAGGTATGACTGCGATACAAATAATTAAGGGCAAAATTCTTCTCTTAGATCCAGGCTTTGTTCTTTCTTGATGCTGATCTCGCTTACTGCTGTTACTGGTAGATCTGCATGCAGAGGGAGAGTAGAATATCCTCATCAAGAGTCATGCTGTGCACCTGTATTTTGCCTTCAGTATGCTGCCTATAAAGACGTGGAATGGAGGCTTGTCTCCCCAAAGTCTTTACAACATTTTCCAATACGGCACTAAACAGCGTGAAAAACACATTCAAAACCATGGAAATTACATTAAAAAAAAAGGCTGTTCATTTCAATTCTGCCAAAGTTAAATACATTTATAGATTTGTTCATAATTATTTTTAGAGTAGAATTCTGTTTGTTTGACAATGTCTGAAAAATGAAGTACCTGGGGCAACATCTCTGATGCGGCCAGCATCTCTTAAAAGTGAGAAAATGCTTGCTATAATTTTGATTTTTTTTTTAATTCCTCCAAATACCAGTAAGTGCTGAGTTAACTCGTTCAGTCAGGATCGCTCATTTGAGGGTCAGAGTGGCTTTGTCTGCCCTTCCACTATTTTGTACACAGAGAGCACCAATCAGTTGCTGAAAAAGTACACTGATTATATAACTCAGAATAGATTTCCTGGGAAGGATTAACATAACTTGAATCATTGATCCTTCTTTGTCAGCTCAGTTTACAAAAAACACTATTACTGGCAATACTCAACAGCAATCTTCTGTGTCATTAACAATAACAATACTTTGCAATTAACCAGCATGTGCTACCCCAGAATCTCAGAGCACTTTGCAAACATCATTTCATTAAGCTGCTGTGCACCCCTGAACAGTTGGCATTCATCCACTATGGCCAGATGACATTAGGTGCTGAGAAGTGCTGAGCACCCCCAGGTCAGACCCTTTTAAAGGATCTCAAGTTGGGCTCCCAAAAAGAGAGACAACCAAAGTCAGTAAACACTTAAAAATATTGGCCCAACTCATCTGCAATATCAGGCACACAGGCAGAAATAAACTCACATCTCCTCATTCCTATCTTCTTGTGCTAACGTGTGTGTCTTGTCTGTAAAAGCATTAAACATGGCAGACAAGAGTCTGATCCCAGCCACATAAGTGGAAACCTAAAGTAATTCCATTGCTATCAGTAGTTTGACACCAAATTCTCACTGGTACAGTTCAGACCGGAGAGACTCCAGGCCTGGAACACTCAAGCCTGGGAATTGAAAGCCGTTTACCCAACCTACTTTCTTTATCCGGAAAGTGAAAGTACATTGAATTCGTCGCCGCTAAAAATTGTCTGGATCCATAACATTCATAACAACACTGTAACCATGCATGAAAAGCTAAGAGACAGTGATTCTGAAGCCTAGGCTTTTTTTGCTATTTATATGTTTACACAAGCCAGCTAGTGGTCAACAAATCAGAGCAAAGGCTCACAATGAAACGTTAGAACCGGCTGTTTTAATCTGAAATTTTAGTTCATTGTAAAAATTAAAGTTGTCCTGATAGTTGGGTGGGGGCAGCTGCATGATATGAAAGAGATTGACTATCCCAGAGCAATTATAGTTCACCACACACATGCTATTGGCATTATATTTTGTATTGCTAATGTGCTTGTCAGAGCTGTCTGTTCCCAATAGCATTGAATGCTGGCATCTGGTGGAGGATGCTATGGGCAAACAGCAAGGATCTGGTCCAAAGCAATGGGAGGTGAAGTCTTTTCACTGACTTTAAAGGGCTTCAGATCAAGCCCAAAAAAAGCACACAGAGAAATGCAAAAAAAGAAGTGTTCACCTCACAATAAAGTGCCCTGAGTGCATAGTCAGGCACTTGGTATTCCATCCGAGAGGATGTCTGTTTTTTTCCCCCCTTTCCACTGCATTAGAGTTTGTGAAAGCTGACAGACATAACACTCCGGAGGCAGAAACCTGTTTATCCAGAGAACAGATATAACATGGGCCGTTGCTAGCAGCAGAAGCTTCTCCCACCCTGCCCTGCCTAAGTACTTCCGCCTTGAACTGGAGCGACCACTTCTGGGGGCGGAAGGCAAATTCAGTCTGTCTGTCTGTCCCCTCTTTGGCCTCCTGGTGGAGGCTGCCATCATGGCTGCCTATTACCAATGATGTCTTTGTAGGGGGAAGCCAAAGAGCTCCTCTCCCGCTTCAAAACTACATTCCTTGATGCCAAGGACCTGCCTGCCCTGGCCTCACAGGCATGTTAAAAAAACACAGGGAAAATTCACCCCATCTGCGAGAGGCGCTGGAGCAGGACTCTGTCAGACTGGAGCAGGCATGTATATCTCATGTCTTTATGAGCAGTTTTAATTCATTTGACCCCCATCCACACGGGAGTCAGAGCGGCAGGGAGGGCTTTCATAGCAGCAGAACAGAGAACTGAGAGGAGACAGCCTGATGCCCTAGCCCCACTATGGCACAGAGAGAGGAGAAGGCCTCTCAGGACCATCTTTTTGCCTCTCTCCCCCCCAAACACCGAAGCTTTCCTCACTGGAGCCCACATTACCAGTGGGTTTTTCTTTGACTTCAGTGGGAGCCGAGCGAGGCCCAGGCTCACTGGTGACGGCCCCCATCTGAACTGTCTTCACTAGCGCTTCAGGACGCAGAACACGCACTAGCTGATGTGAACAAGGATGAGCTAAGGCAGGAAGGGCACGGCTACGCTACACTAAAAGACCCACAGCATGGCTGCGGATGGGCCGGGTCAGCTGCCCCTTTGTGGGGTCCCAGAGCCTGGGCTCCCACCCAAGCGCGACTGTCTAGACAGCAATTTTATAGCCCGACAGCCTGAGCCCCGTGAGTCCGAGCCAGCTGACCCGGCCGCTGAGACTCGGTGCCTTGGGCTTTTTCTCAGCGTACAGAGTAAGTCTAAGGCAGGGTTTACACAACTGGTTAGGAGTAAGGAGAAGAGCGCCAATATGGAAAGATGTGCTTACTGTCACTGTGCACCCCTTGATTTCAGGAGTTCTGTGCTCCGAACAGATCAACCCCCCGAGGTAAGACGCGTCCTGGCTGAGATCACTACAATAGCACTGACTTTGCCATCACCCAGAGCCCCACTCAGACTGGAGCTCTACGTTCCACAGAGCCATTCTCTCCAGCAACGAGAGGGATACTTTACGCCAGTCAAATAATAGGGGGAAAGATTCAGCTAACTAAAAGTCGCTGACGTTATTTTGGACATTGTCTCGTTATCCGCGGTGAGCACCCATGAAAGATGTGACTAACAGCTGCTTTGCAGCAGGAGATTAAAACGTCTGCTGTGTTTGTTTCAGTACTAAATTTAGACAGCTGAGCCTCCCATTTCTGTTTGCCCATATCACTTCCAAGCTCTCTGCAGCGGCTTGCATGAAAGCAACATAACAGTAAACAGCACAGGGACAGGATTGTCCTCACGTCACTTCTTTCCAGCCAGACCCACTCCAGAGGGTTTTTTCCCCCAGCGCCACACAGTAAAGTCTGCAGTTCCACTGACATGGAAAGCCAGTTCCAGAAGTTCTAACATTCTTTAGGTCTTTCAATTAAAAAAATGTTAAGAAGGCCCCAGCATGACAGACCCACACAAGGACTGAGGCTAACCTCACTGCAGGAGGAAAGGAGCTGGTCTTCAGTGGCAGCTTTCAGGGAGGGAGAGAGACATAGTTGGCCAGAGTCATAACTGGGGTAAATCAGCATAGCGCCTTCGATTGCAATTTTGACTTACTAGGCCCACATGCTCCATATGTCCATTTGTGAAGCAGATGCACAGTACCGGGAATGGGTCACACATGGAGGAAATAGCTAAGAATGGGGGGGAACCCCCCAAAAAAGCCCTTGGCTGGGGCGTAATACCTTTCTCGGCTCCTTTAGGTATCGGCTACGGAGGAGGGGGTTGTCACGAGACCCTCACTATCCTGAGCACCCCTTTGTACTGGGAGGGCTACCCCCACTGTGGAGGACCACTATTAGCACGTTAAAGGGCCTGTCTGACGTCCCTTTAGCTCTTTCACCTCCAGCCCCAAGGTGGAGGCCACCTCTTGAGCAGTTCCCAGTGTGCCCTAGAATCAGCCAGGGCCCAGGAGGGTGCTTCATCTGGTGGGGAGGAGGGGGGAGGACTGGAGGGCCGCAGCACCTCTTCCCATCGACAGGCGGTCCCCACAGGAGTCCCTGCCCATAGGGCCCAGTCGTCGTCCGAGGGAAATGGTGGCCCTTTTTCCTGTACCCGAGGCACTGACTGCGTCCCCGAGGGGTTGACGGCCTGTGGTCCCATCACCCTCCCCGAGAAACCCCATAGGCCTCCATGACCATTGCCTCTGAGGCCACCCAGGGCTACCTTCGCCTGGGGCTCCAGCACCTTTCATTGGTGGTGGCTCCCCGAGCGACTACCTCCCCAAGGGTCACCGAGGCACCGTCAAAAGACCACGGTGGCAGTGCCCCAAAGGCTCTCACTGTGCAATACTGGACCCAGGGGCGGGGGAGGGTGGGGCAGGCGGTACCCTGATCCACGGGTGCTGCGTTGCTCCGGCGAGCGTCCCCTCAACATCGACAACCTCGACTACCAGGTTCGATGCGGGTGCCGCGGCTGGAGCAGGTGTACAGACAACACTCTGGCAAGCTGGGCTGACCAGAGCGACAGCCCGGTACCAAGGACTTTGCGCTTTGCATGCATCTTGGCACCGAGTCAAACTCCGGCGCCAGGTTCTGCGTGGCCTCAGTGAGGGGGTGAGCTCCTCAATCCGAGTTTGTCTCTGGCAAGCGAGTTTGACGCAGCCTCGGTGCAAAGCGAATCCTTGGTGCCGAGTCTGTCTCTGGCAACCGGGTTCAGTGCTGCCTCGGTGCGGGGGGGGGGGTGAACTCCTCGGTGCTGAGTCTGTCTCCGGCAACTGGATTCGGCCCCGCCTGGTGAATTCCTCAGTACCGAGACTGTCTCCAGTGACCGGGAACAGCACCACGTCATTGTGGGCGAACTCTTCACTGCCAGAGACCGGGAACGGTGAGATGGACCTTACCTGGTGCCAGGGGGTCAAGACTGGTGTCGGGCGGGCAACTTCGCTCTCTGCCTTAATGCAGGTCGGTCCGGCGACTGCTACCTGGAATAACTTCTAGGGGAGTGTTCCTGCTCTACCCTAGGAAACCGATCTGCAGGAGATCTTCCTCCCCGTGCTGGGGATTCCTGAGCCATTCAGGGGGTCCCAACGCAGGCTTCCCCCGTAACACCAGCCCCTTCTCTCTCATGGAGGTATGGGCGGCGTTGGCGTATGCAAGGCCAACAAGGCTCTTGCCGCCCTACGGCCTCCAAAGTCAATGGTGCCAGTAGGTGCCGAGGGCTCCCCCACTGCCAAGAGTCGGGGAAGGCTCCTTGGCTGGAGACGCTAGCTCAGGCAGCAAGCCTCCGTGATCCGACCTCAGTACGGATCGGTGCTCCACCCCACCTGCTTAGCCGGTGTGGGGGAGTATCTGCGCTCCGAGCGCCGATTCCGTCTCTTTGCGGTGCCGAGTCGGGTCGGTGCCGATGGTGCCTTCTGCACCGACAGCACGCTGGGTACCGCAGCGGAGCAGGTTGGTTTGCAGCCGGTCGGGGGCTCCATGAGCAAGGCTTGCAGGCGGATTTTAGCCTGAAAGCCTTGCAGATCCGTCCTTCTCCTTACGAAGGCTCCCCCCCCCCCCCCCCCCCCGGCGCTTCAGGCAGTGGGGATCACTTAGCAGGAAGCACACGGCTTGAAGCATACCCGCTCCCTGTGATGTCTCAGCTAGCCTAGCTCAAGGTCTCTAACTACCACTAACAACGGTTATTAAGCTAACTAACTAATTAACACAAAAAACCCTTTGCTTAAAATTCAAAACACGGGAATTACACACTTGCAGTGCAAGCACCAGCAATTCCAGTAACCATCACAGGCAGAAAGCAGGAACTGAGGGGGCGTAGGGCCGGCAGCGCCTCATATACCGCGGCATGTGCGCAGGGCTCCGGGGGAGGGGAGGGGGGCGCAAGAGCCGGCCCTATGGGATCTGCTAAGGGGAAAAAAGTTCTGATAGCCATGCATGGAGGCGTGCACACACCTATAGTGGAATGGACATGAGCAAGCACTCAAAGAAGAAGTTGTTTTAATGGTTAATTAGTCTGTTAAAAATGTACACCTTACTTCCAGTCTGATTATGTCTATCTTCAACATCCAGCCACTGAGTCTTGTTATACCTTTCTCTGCTAGATTGCAGAGCCCACTATTAAATATTTATTCCCCATGTAGGTACTTATAGACTATAATCAAGTTGCCCTTTAATCTTCTTTTTATAAACGAAATAGATTGAACTCCTTGAGTCTGTCACTATAAGGGATGTTTCTATTCCTTTAATCATTCTCGTGACTCTTCTCTGAACCTTCTCCAATTTATCAACAACCTTCTAGAATTCTGGAAAACAGAACTGGAGACAATATTCCAGCAGCGGTCACAGTAGTGACAAATATAGCAGGAAAATACCCTCTCTACTCCTACTCAAGAGTCCCCTGTTCATGCATTCAAGGATTGCATTAGCCCTTTTGGTAACAGGATCCCACTAGGACCTCATGTTCAGCTGATTATCCACCAGACCCCCCAAAAATCTTTTTCAGACTCTTACCTGAAGAGAGGCCCCCATCGTGTAAGTATGGCCTTCATTCTTTGTTCCTAGATGTATACATTTACAGCTAGCCATATTAAAATGCATATTGTTTGCTTGTGCTCACCTTACCAAGTGATCCAGATTACACTGTATCAGTGACCTGTTGTCTTCATTTTTTTTAACACTCCTCCACTTTTTGTGTCATCCGCAAACTTTACTGGTGATGGTTTTATGTTTTCTTCCAGGTCATTAATAAATATATTAAATAGCATAGGGCCAAGAACTGATCCCTGTGGGACCCCACTAGAAAGATACCCATCCAATGATGATTCCCCTATTTACAATTATATTTCGAGACCTATCAGTTAGCCAGCTTGGATTCCATTTAATGTGTGCCATGTTAATTGTATTTTTTTCTAGTTTTTTATCATCAAAATGTCAAATGCCTTACAGAAGTTTAAGTATATTACATCCACACTATTACCTTTGTCAACCGAACTTATAATCTCGTAGAAAAAAAAGATATCAAGTTAGTCTGACAGGATCTATTATCATTAAACCCATGTTGATTGGCATTAATTCTATTTCATTCATTTTTTATAAATTGAGTCCTGTATCAGCAGCTCCATTATCGATTCTTGCCCAGGATCAATGTCAGATTGATACACTTATAATTACCCTGGTCATCCTTTACCCTTTTTAAATATTAGTACAACATTAGTGTTCTTCCAGTCTTCTACAACTTCTCCACTGTTTCAAAACTTATTGAAAATCAAAGTTAACCTCTAGCGATCTCCTCAGCCAAATTTTTTAAAACTTTTGGATGCATATTATCCAGACCTGCTGATTTTAAAATGTGTAACTACAGTAGCTGCTGTTTAACATCTTCCTGAGGTACCAGTGGAATGGAAAGCATGTTATAATATGATTGACTATGTCATCTGTTTTTTCCCAAATGTAGAATAGAAATATTTATTGAACACTTCTGCCTTTCCTGCATTTAGTGATAGTTTGACCATTTTCATCTAGTAATGGATCAATAGCATTGATACAATTATTTTTATTCCTAATATATTTCAATTCCTTATTGCCCTTAACTCCAGGAAGGCAGCACACCATCCTGTTACCTACCTGTCCCATGCAGAATGTTCCTTCAAGTCTTCTGCGTATTGAATCTACAACAAGGATTGTCCTTTCCTTGCCAGTTGCAGAACCCTTCGTGTGCAAGCATGATTTTCTTATTGGCCAAGGTCCAATGTGTGACAAAGACTTAAAATGAGGAATACATGCACATTTCACACAGAAACCGAAAAACCCAGTGGGATCCAGTCAGTTATAAAATCCAGGGGACAATAAATGGAGACAAAAAGTGGGATATAACTAACTTTGAGACTGAAATAAGCAATATCCCTCAGATCAAAGGGCATTGGAACGATAGGAATGACCCACACAACAGTTGCCCACTTGCTCTTATACCTGGCAGTGTTCATTTTGTATCTTTTCATGGATAATTTTTCAGTCATGATTATTTTGAATAATACTTGCTATTTGCGAGACGCTTTCCTGAACAGCATCTGGAAATGACTGATTTTTTACCTTAAACAGTTAGGGTAAAAGCACTAATGTCCTAATGAAGAGTCTCACTTAGCTAAATGCTTCATACAGCTGAGTAAAACAAAGAATTTTACTAAAGCTTAACCCAGTCGTTAATAAGCTTTTTAACCCTGACCTTTCAAATCAATGATCTACCTCTGCTTTTACCTTTCAAGCAGGAATTCCATTTTCAAGTGATAAAACCTATTTTCCACTCCTTGTAATATAATGATTATTCTCAGTGATTCTGGATATATGAGGCCATCAAACCATTAGCAGGTATAAAATGTATTAATGTACAGCATTCGTGGTTACGTTTGCCTCAGAGTCAATAAAAAGGAAACAATTTATAAAGGGTGCTTATGCTAATCACAGAATATTGATAGATGTTTCACCCATCATTTTTGAAGTATGAAGAAATCTATTTAATAACAAATAGAAGATTATTTGACTATACTCACAGCTCGACTCACCTGCCATTGGGTTTCTGTAGCATAGCAGCCTGAAGACTTTGTTTCAGCATCTAGTTGTGTTATGTAGTAGCATCATACATGTACTGCAAGAGCGTTTTTGCTGAGATCCACAGGTAGCTCTAATGGAGAGGTAGGTGCCCTTCGGGTGAAATTCTGCTTTCCCAATAGAATATCAGTCTTGATTTAAAGATTAAAAACCTGCTCAAAGTAGCAACATGAAGAGAGAGAAGAAGAGACAATGTTGCTTTCAGCTCTGGACACCTCATTACCAGAAGGAAGCAGGCTAATTAGAAGGAGTTCAGAGAAGAAAAACAGAAATTATTGGGGAGGGGATGGATTATACTGAATGATTAAGAGAGTTTAATAGAGTATCTTGGCTAAATGAAGATAATGGAGACAGTACTTGAAGCGTATGAGTACAGAAATGGAAAGGAACTGGTTGGGGTGGTAGAAGAGGGTGTAGTTAAGAGCAATAGTTTAACTAGGTGCAAAAGTTCCACCGTATGGCCTAATGAATAACTCCATTAGCTGGCAAAATAACATTGGTGAGTTGAAGGATTGTCTTGTGGTAATGGCACTGGATTGGGAGCCCTAGATTCCTTTCCTTCACGACTTTGGGCAAGTCATTTATTCTCTCTCTGTCCCCCAGCTGTGAAATGGGGATAATAATATTTTCTTTCTTTCTTGTCTATTTAAACTATAAGCTCTTTGGGGCAAGGACTATCCCTTACTCTTTGTGTGTACAGTACCTAGCACAAACAATCCCAGTTGGCGCCTCTAGATGCTACTCTGATATAAATAATAAATAATTGAAGACTTCCATCTCTTAAAAGCCCACATAGAGTTTCTGATGACAACAGTCCTAAATGTTTGCTGCAACATATTAATCAGATTTCTTAATATTGGCACTTCAAAGCTAAAGGGACAAACCATCACTCTAAATGAAGAAAGGAAACAAAGATATCAAGACTGATTAGATTCTGAAATTGTCTTCCAAAGTGGAAGTGCCTTTTTATGCAGTACTGCAAATGACACTGGAGAAAACATGAGATACAATGCTGAAGAAGACAACAGGTTTTTTCCAATCCTAATTTCTGTGATTCTGCTCAGCTCAACCCGCATAGCAGCTCTACATAGACTCTCCTCAACAACATTCTTGTGTGACAAGCTGTCTTCTAATACACTTGCGTCAGATGGTGGTTTCCCTAGCATGCATATCCTCAGAGCCATCTGTTAGGGTGAAACCATGCCCATTCAGTGTGCACCAAGAGGGAATACAATTACAGAGTTGTGGTTTAAGAGGACAGCCTGCAAAAATATACAGAATTAAATCCTAGCTGCGAAGCCTTTCTTGTAATAAGTAATCCCAAATTAGAAAGGCAAATGTATCGGAAAGGGATCACATGTATTGACTGTAGCCTTTCATGAATGCTTTCTCTTCTGGTCCAGTGCTAAGAAAGATTCATCTTTAACTATGGACACGCCTCTTTTCCAAAAGTATCCCATTGTGCAAGTTTAGCCTACAACATGCTAAAGTTTGGTGGTGTTGCAACCCCTTCTCTCAGGAGCTGTGTCTCAGCAAAGGTGTGGCTCTTTGATAGGTTACAAAAAAGCCTCAAGTTACAAGGGGCCCACCACCTGATAACGGGCATAACGCTCCAGACTGACTTGAGGTGAGGAGCAGCGCACATGTAGCACCAGTTCTTCAGTCACTCGTACCATTCCAGAAGGATGCGCATTCAAGAAGATTCGATCTCTTGAGGGCTCAGATATTAAAAAGGCAAAGCTCATTTAACCTCGATGCCTATGAATGACAGGGGCGTATACGCCTTACTATACAATCCTCCTAGAGGGTCACAGAAAATAGCACAGAGCTCTCTCCAAGCACCTGTCAGTCAGTGAGACAATGCTTGCGCTCTGTACTGAGGACATTCACTTGTCACTACAGTGGTAGTGGTGGAGGATGCCAAAGGGCAGGTGGCCGTGATGTACCTTGTCCAGTGGCAGGGGTGACTAATGCCTCATTTTCCTCTCTCGGGTAAGTTTAAGCCTCCCAGCTAAAGCAACGTAACTCCTCCCCTTCCAGGTACATGAAAGGCCAGACCAATCAATGAGCCACAAAACTAGACTGCTCAGCTCACCCCATGTGTTTGTGGTGAACGCCACCTTGTCTGTCACCGAGAATGAACTGGGGACCCGCAGAGCAAAAAGCACGATTCTCTACAGTTTGAGCCAGGCCTCTGTAGCCCGGACCATGTAACAGAGCACTCTCTCTGGATCACACACCGAGTGAGACACACAACACACAGACCAGGGAGTTTTAGTCTCTCTTTCTTGGGTCACCAGACTGGGCTGGTCTGCTCAGTCCTGGCTTTGTCTACTGGACTTCTGTAACACAATCCACACACAGAGACGTTAAACCCTCTACGCCTGTTGTTACCAGCCCCTCACCGAAGGCTAAGGGCGAAGGTCCCCCATTTTGGTGGGAGCCCTGATTCTGAGCATGTTTCCAGGGCATGGTAGATCCTCTCCCTGATTCACTTTGCAGCGGAACCCAAAAGTCATGTTCCTGCTTCCTCAGTGGAGAGACCCACAGCACATCATTCCTCCTCCTTTCTCTCTCTCAGTGGGGAAAAGCTGCTTCCCACACGCTACTGCACCTTTCCCAGAAGACCCTGCTCTTAGCTTGCAGGTCCCTCTGGAAACTACAACTCTGAGACTGCCTGGTTACTCTAATAAGGCTGCGCTGAGCCGCAGTCTGTCTTAAAAGACCTACAACACCTGATTTCAGGCACAAAGGGGAAATCAGAACACACCACGTCATGAATATGCATGTGAAACAAGAGGATCGCTGGCGGATCAGAAGAACAGAGGTAGCCAAAAGGTTAGAAAATTATAGGTTTCCTGACGTTACTTACCCATTCTTTCCTGAAAGAAGATAATAAGTATTTGCAGGGGAGCTGTCTTAGGGCTCCATACATTCCATTTTGCTAGCCCAGCTGAGAGGAGATGTAATGTAACACACAGTGACAAGTGGTGTGTCATTTAATTACACGTTCAGATTGCTGGGAAAATGTTTGAAGTGTCAAGGTAAGCGAGCTATGAGGATACATATCCCCTGTTACAGAAGCACTTCCTGCAACAGCAGACAGAGAAGACAGAGCTTGCTGCTCCCATTACTGCGAGCGTGCATGATGAAGGTGATACAGAGCAGTCTGATTCAGGAAGAATTATCTCACCATCTGCTTCATGCAGACAGCAATTCGTTCTGCTAATTCCCCCAAAACACACTTTGGCATTCTGAGTCAAATACACCACTAGCGTTAGCAGGAACAACTCTATTGTCTCCTGTGTAATTGTGCCATCTTACATCAGAGGTGAATTCGTCCCATTGATTTTACAATTTGAACACACAGAAACTGTTAACAGAGAGATCACTCTCGTTGTACATGTACTACTTTTCTCACTGCCATGGTCAAGACCAGGAGAAGCTCGGCGATTTCATGGGTGGACATACCCTGAGGGTGAACTTGGCTGGGATAAAGACCCTGAGATAGATCTGGGACGCTTTGCTCATATAATGCCACAATCAATAAGCCCTGCCCAGAGATACTGGTCTGAACGGGATTTTCAGCATCGGTTTAACTGTAAGTTTAACCATTGACGTCATGAGAGGCAGAGTTAAGACAACGCTGAGAACTTTTCTATTGAAGTTCAGATTCTTGCTGGCAGTGGGTTTAGCTCCTGTGTTGTTCCAAACTGCTTTTAAAGCTGATTACAAGCTTTTAGCTAATCCAATTTCTCAAACTGCATATTTCTCTAGTTAATACAATTTAATTCTTTTTCAATAAAGGGATATTATCCATGAATCAAAGAGCTATGGCCATATATTGGGGCAAGGCAGTCACCAGCTTAAGGGGTCTTGATTTCTTGCTGATACTGAGCACTCGCCAAGCAGGGGCAGTAAGAGACAAGTTCTATCACCGCTGATTGGCAAGGAGCCTGCCACCCATCCTTGCTGAGAGCGACTTGCCCTCAAGCATACATGCCTGGATTATCCTGTGCACTTTACGTAGGCCTGAAGGCATCATCCCGGAAAAGCACTGCAGCTGGTGCTCAATGCCGCAGCATGCCTTCTCAACAACATGGGGTAGCATCATCCTTCTGCTTCACTGGCTCCTTATAGGAGTTTAAAGTCACAAGCCTTATTTTCAATACTCTGAATAGTGTGGGCCCAGGCCCCCTAAAAGGTTGCTTCCCGCTTTGAGACTTGGACAGCTCGCCTCCTCTGTCACAATAGAACTGGCTAGATCAGAGATGTGGCTTGCATGTGCGGGAGATGGGGCTTTCTCTGCGGCTGGCATCAGACTGTGGAAAGGAAGAAGAATTTTGCAACCAAATACAAATGCAAACTTGGTGCTTTGGACTTGCAACCCCCCCCCCCCCCCCCCCCCCAAGTGACACAGAGTATATCAGGGTTGGTATTGCGAGAGAGAATTTCTCCAAAAGAAAAGAAATCACGTCCAAGTAACTTTTCCTTCTGGTGGGAGGGATGGCAAAGCCACTTCAGTCGCCGCATTTGTTCTTAGCAATGGAAGGAGATCTGACACCACAGTAAGGGTGTGGCAGCCAATCTTGAATCGGATAGACTTTACCGGACCCCACGTCCTAACTTGTAAATGCAGGTCCCTGCTGCTGAGCATGGCATTTCTGTTTCAACTCATCCGAGAAGTGAGTCATTTCCACCAAAAAAGAGGAGGCTGCCTTGATCAAAGTGCAAGTGAGAGATGGAACGGCAGCTGTTGAGGCAAATGTAAACATCCATGCCAAGGACTGTAAGGATGGAGTTTAGCTAATGTGTAAACAACCACCTGCTGCAAATGAAAAACTACTCCCACAACCACCTTATTAAGACAACCATCTGAGGAGGAAAGCGAAGAGGCAGATTTATTGTTAATTTGTTGGCACTTTTGAACCGAACGTTTATTTTGCAGCAGAAAAGTAGGACATTCAAGGAAATGGTATTTCTGTCCTCTGTTCATCTGAGCTCGGCGCTTTGCCTAAGTGCTTTCTAGTAGGAAAAGTGAAGACGGTTAAAAGCTGAGTGTAACCAAATACAGCCAGATCACAATATGTCCATCCTAGCGACCAGGTAAATAGACACATACAAGAAGGACCATAATGCAGAATGGCCGACCTCAGTGTTTACCACATAATTGGAAGAGCTGAAAATGCTATTGATTGTGAATGACCTTCCTGACCCAGAAACCAGAGATCAGACTTTTCAGTGATCACTGAGCGGACGGGACAGCGGCAGCAAGTCTGAGGGGAGTAGCTGAGTAATGTTCTGGGGCCTGAAAGCCTCTGGCAGATTAATTTCTGGTGGGGCTTGTGACTTGCCTAGCAGCAGTCTTTCACTGCCACCCCACATCGGCCCAGGGCGCTGGATAGCCGCAATGCTGACGAGGCCTTTCTCTGCAGCTGGTGCAGGATGTTTGAGCTGAGTGACCGTTGAATTAAGGCCAAACCCAGCAGCTCTTATGGAGTCAAAGCTCCCACGGGAGTTTCACCAGAGTAAAGACAAAATGAAGGCTGCAAGATTTATCCCAACGTGTCTGAGTGTAAGAGGCAAAGGTGTGCGTCTCAACCTGCATCCAGGCCATTACAAAACATCTTCATTTAGCTGGTCTGAAAACTGAAGACAGGAGGTCTAAAGCGATTCTCCTAGCACTTGTTGGCATGGTCTGACAGGCAGGATGTTAACCTTCAGACAGGCCTGTTGTTAGTGTCTTGTTAGTTAACAGGTAAGCAACTTTTCGCTATAGTTAAAATTAATCTCTGCGTGGAGCGTTTGTTCTCCACATACAACACCATGAGGGGGTAGGGGAAGCCATAGGCAGCGCCCTCAGGAGCGTTCACAGCTCTTGCATGGTATGCTGGGAATCTCTGCATCCAGCCCAGCAGAGATCTGCAAGCAGGACAGCATTGAGGATGAGCCCACAGGATCCACTATTACATGGTTCCTGCAGCCCTTGCACCCGGCGCACGTGATGGAAGGACAGTGGCCAGTGTTCCAGCCCATAGCGGGTATGGTTTGGGTTTGCACTACAATGTGGTGTATTTTGCTCACCCAACCCCTGAGCAATTACTCAGATGGGCAAAGTGAACTTTCGCCTTCTAAGCTGTCTCAATTCAAAATCTTGACTCATGGGCCCTATTAATCACCCTTTTTATATGTGCACACAGGGATCAGAAGGCTGCGGGTTTCCCTTTTTGAAGCCAAAGCAACAAGTGAAGCATCCACAAACAGAGATGCGTGTTTCCTGAATCAGGATTCAGGTGTGTGCGGTACTGAGCTGCCAGTGGAACCATTAGGGAAGACACCCACCGAAACCAAATTTCTGCTGAATACAACATTTAGTGCATAAAAATTAATCAAGTACTACAATGACCTGCTTTATTCATAATACTTAATGGTCATGTAATAGGACTTTTTATTCAGCAGTAAAGTTCATAAGTGCAGGTTTTACATGTAGAAACGTATTATGCTGATGGTTTAATTACACACCTTTTTGCACACCAAAGGAAATGGGTTATGCAGTTTTTGTAATTAAAGAAGGACTTTTGAGGGGAAACGAACTTTGGAGTGAGCAACAGAAGAGCTGATGCTTACGAGATGTTTTTAATTTGAATTTAGTGGCATTGAACATCACTTTGTAAATGGCAAAACCCATAAAAACACACTCGGTGTCATGGCCAAAGCTTTGCTCCTTTCTGCTGCATTTTCTAAAACTTAAAAATTGCAACGTTAAACGAGGAGCATCAACATCATGTGCTTGGAAGGCTCTTTGTTGCAGTGCCTGAACAATTATAGAAATTACACCTGTGTCCAGCATGTCTAGAAAATTAACAGAGAAAAACAAGCTTAAAAACGTAACTGAAGAATAAAACCCAGTTCGTGCCAAAAATCTTAAAAACGATTTCTCCCTCCCTTTTGGCTTTTACTAAAGCTCAAAAGCAGTTTTCCCAGCCTGAATATATACAGGGGTAAAGAGGCCAAAAAGTGGTGGAGTTATTTGATGCTGAAGTCCACGGGGTTATTCACAGTGTGCGTAGCTAAACACATAGGTTGTATGCGGTGTTGGTCCCAGGATGTTACAGAGCCAAGGTGGGTGAAAAGACATTACCTCACCCTACCTACATATGTAAGTCTGCCGCCCATTACGAGAGTAGCTGAGCACCTTCAACACTAAACAGCTTGGCAATGGCAGAGTCAAAAGTGGCCATCATGGAAAGTCTGACCCTGCTCCCTTTTCAGGCTGCAGTAAGTTCTGCTGTGGTGTGGGCAGAGTTATGTGAAAATGAGCATAGCTCCACTCCAGGTCGTCTTATTTGTACTGTGGTAATGCCTAGGAGCCCCAGTCATGGACCAGGACCCCATTGTGTCAGGTACTTTGTAAACCTAGAACAAAAGGACTATCCCCCATTTGTTCCTCTTGAGGCCTAAAAATCGTCCACTCATAACCAACAGTAACCGACGGCTCGCCGCCACCTTCTCGTAAACTAAGGGACACTCCTAACACAAATCAAATCTACCTGGGTGAGTTGAACAAGAAGCCCAACAATGTTAAATAGGGGTTACTTACTTTGGATGAGCCCTTTGCTTCACGGCATGCACCCGAGGGAACATGGCTGTACTGAAGAATATTATTCTGTCACAGAAAAAGCCTTTAGAGGTGGTAGGGAGAAGGATGGGGGAGATTCCCTCTCCAGAATTTGACCACTGTGCGTACACCTTTCCCTTTAAGGACGACGATGGTAGATAACTTGTAGAACACCCTCCCCAAAGCAATGGATCCATCTTCCACAGTTTGGGGTCTCCTCACTATAATTTGAAATGACATATTGTGCAGACAAATGTAGTATAATATTTTAAAATCTTACTGAGACTTTAATAAGATTTGCGAATGACAGCAGGTAAGGGGAACAGTTGGATAAACTATGTGGACAAATAAGAGAAGCTATTTTCATATTTCATTGGCCAAAAGCATTTGTTACAATGAGTTTATTTACTAGTAAACAATAGTTTTTCCCTTATGAAATCTAGGTAATCTTGCCATCTGCATCACTAACGTGCTGTTAAAAAAAAAATCTGTTAATGTGACTTTTAGGCCCTGATCCTGCAATCAAATCCCTGCTCAATTTGGGCCCTTCGTTTGTAAAAAAATCTAATGGCACATCGCTGAAAACGGGTGACAATTAAAGTAGGAATTTCTCTTACGTGTCAGAGGCAAATAGCCAGCTGGTATCAGTTATTGCAACTTCACTGATGCCAGTTGAGCTATACTGAGTTACCCCCGCTGAGGATCTGACTCTCAATATCTGTAAGTGTCCTAAATTGCCATAGCTTAAATGCAGTAGTTCTGGAGATTCCTTTTTGATGTTTCAGGAAGCTTTTTAGAGGGATGCTCACGCGTGTGCCTTTGCCAGATGAGCATTTATACACCATACGCGACAAACTGGTGCCGCAAACACTGGCTCTCCAATAAGTGCAACTGATGGGATTGCTATACAATTACAACGCTGCTTTGCATGATATAGATTCTCACAATTTGAATTAGTTCACCACACTTAGCACATGATACCATCCGATTTTTGTTTAACTCTAACGAGAGCAGTTATAATAGGATTAACAGGTTTTTTTTGACTCAAAGTACAATTGCCTCATATCTGAGAGAGTATTATTACAGGGTCTTAAGACGAGATGAGTTTTTGCTGTGTATGTAAATGTATTTAAAATAGACGTATCTCAAATACACTTATCATATATTATAAATCTTTTGTGTGAGCTATTTCTCCACATGTGAGGTGATAGGTTCCAAATAAGTATTTGGTAAACATTTGAAAACGCGAGACAAATAATCCTATGCAATCTCAACATCTCACTTCAAATACACACTTGAAAAATTCATTCTGGAACAATTTGAGCCTAGCTCCCTCAACATAGAGGAATGGTAACACTAGTAAACTTACAGAAATATTTTTACAATTTTATTAGAGGTTTTAATTCAGTGCTTTATCTACCTCTGTTAGTCTGCAAAATAGCTTTAAATATTCAAGTGGTAATTAATGAATCTTTTATGTTGCAAATCAAACATTTTCATCTGTGCCGTGGTACAGTAGCAGTGAGAAGGAAGGATTTAAAGAATAATTGTTTCTACTGTTCTCCTTCCAGTGCTGAATGCCTTTTACCATTTATTCTACCATTGGCTTTTGCTACAGTTCATCAGCACTGGGCCACCTCGTTATTGTTCTATATTTGCTGTCTTTTTTTTTAGTTCAAGATTTCTTACTAGGCCTTTGCCAGAGACATTCCTAAGGAGATGGAAACTCTCTGAATGTGGAATTTTCGCATGAGTGCAAAATAATAAAAAGCATGTGTGTATTAAAAAGGGATCAACTTAATGGGAAATGAGCATTGGGTTACATTAATATTCTATTACAGTAAAATCATATTTAATAAATTTTCTCCAGATTTTTCAGAATTGCACTGTATTTTTTGTACGTTGCATGCCAATCCAAAGAAACAGTGCATATGATACATTTGATTTATGCTAAGTAAATAACCTGCACAGCCCATTTTTGTCTTTAAAAAAAAAAAAGTGCAGA
Organism: Emydura macquarii macquarii; assembly: GCF_026122565.2. NCBI lineage: Eukaryota > Metazoa > Chordata > Testudines > Chelidae > Emydura > Emydura macquarii. The sequence continues at coordinate 8,801,385 of NW_027130208.1, forward strand.
AACACACACCAGACTAAAATATGTGCTTAGTTTCCATACACTGGGCAAACTACTCTTGTTCAACAGACAGCCTTTATAAACAGTATTTTATTGTATTGACACTATATGTGGAATTTTATGTTCTTGCCCATAACATGAGAATGATAACATTGTAATTTATCCTACCCCATAAAATTGTACTAGTACTAAAGTAATTACTTCAGATATTAAAATACAGATTCCTTTGCTTTCTTTTGTCATCGCATGACATGAAGACGCAAGCGCTACTGTGCAAACAGGCCTCTGTTTTGCCTGCTTTCCATAATGCTTACAAAAGGATTGACATATCCTTGATTGTATGCTCTATCAGCTGACCCTTGTTGTTCCATGACCCTAATTAATATTATACTCAGTGACATTTATGTATCAGAGCAATAAGCTAAACAGGAAACAATTTATGTCACCTAAAGCTTTTTAACAAATCGATGCAACTATTTGTAATTGCTTGTTTCACAAGATTAAAAGTACTCAGCCTTGATCTTCGCCCACAGTTTTGTGGCCAACATGACCTGTGCTTCCGTTGTAAAATAGGAGTGTGGGTGATCAGCACCTATTTCCATCAAGTAATCCATATTGCTAATATTTCTGGAATTTTAATGTAGTTACAATTTATAGCTGATCAAATGTGGTTACCTAAATTGCTGTTGCTAGTAGACAGTTTAACTGTCTTTATTAATTACAGTATAATTTAATGTTTGAGTACAGGCACTTGTGTTGGTCATTTTTACAGCTAAAGCAGTTATGTGCCTTATGACGAACCATTTTAGCATTTTCAATGGAAATTTGCTAATATGATGAGTGATAAAAGTGTCAAACTCTGGTAAATAATGGTTATTGCCTTGGCTGGAATTAATCCTTGAAAGGACAGTTACCTTCAAATTAACATTATAACTTGAAGAAAAAAATGTTTTTCAGGCTTCTGTGATACATGGGGGGAAAAAAACATAAAAGGCCACTGATTTCTTCCAAACAAACATATTTGTAGTTTTAGCCACTGAGGGTTGACTTTGCAGAGTGATACCAATGTTGTTTTTAAAAGAACTTATTGGAAGAGGGAGGATATTTTGGCCAAATATTACTAAGCTGCAATTGTTTATAATTTCTGAGTCTTTTATTTTGAAAATGTTTAATAAAGTTAATAATTATGTTGCAAATATACTCCCTGATTCAGCAGATCACTTAAAACCCTCTGACTTCACTGAAACATTATTTCTATTGCATTTGTACCTAGGTCCCTCCCTCATGGATCAAGCCTCGTTGTGCTAGGTGCTGTACACAGAACACAGAGATGACCCCTACCTAGAAGTTCTTACAATCTAAGTAGCCTTAAGCACGTACTTAGCATGCGTTGCGGAATCAGTCTTCTTTGGTTCTGATCTTGTAAGTGAATCCACATGGGTAGACCCCCATGTCTGTGTAGATGCCCCACTGAAGTCAATGGGGCTCCATGCAGCGTCACCTTGCAGGACTGGGGCCCCAACAAACAATTTTCAGCCTAAATGTTTTACCACATTTAAAATAGTGTTTGCACATGCACGGTGTCATTCCCCACCAACACACCACGTTTCACCCCATTTGCCAGCTTGCTTTAGACAAGGTGGAGGTTTGTAACAACAAACTTGGTAATATTAGAAGGAAGAGTACTTCAGTTGGCTAGAATTAAACACCCGTACAACAAAGATGAAAGATGGCCTTGATTACCATACTATTACATGAACGTTTAACATTATCATTCAAGACTGAGCTTGATTAATAGGTCAAGCAGGGCTAATTACACTTTGTTGTGAGGGTGTGTGTGTGTATGTGTGCGAGAGACCAACAGTGGGGTGGGTGCGTGAGCGCGAGAGAGAGCAACAGTGTTAATTCCTGAAATTGGCTCTACAACATGGATTGTTTTAGCATATGTTGACAATCTAAGTTAAATGTCAATATTCTAACCTTCTGTAGAGGCCACCTGTAATATGCACGGGGAGAGTTCTACTTGTCTATTGCAATTTCAGAGTATGCCTTGAATTTCCTTTTTAAAATGCCTTCTGCTCTGCTTGTTATTTTTTTCAGCAGAGAAGAAACCTAGAATAATTAAACGCCATACTTCACTTTTCATCTTGGAGGTTCTTAAAAAAAGTACTTATCACGGTGTACTGCACGAAGTGTCAGGGTGGGTGAAATCCACGCTTTTGACTGCAAAAAGACATTTCTGAGCTTGCAGTAGCCAGTGGCCATATTGCGGATCGGGGAATCATTTTGTGACACTCCAGAGTATGGTACCAAGAGCTGGAAATGAGTTTGTTTATTCCTCGGATAACACAAAATTCTGCGTACTGGTTAAGCATTCAGCTTCAACAACGAAGAGCCCCATTTTAAGTTGCTGCTAATGCTTCATTAAATCAGGCTGACGACCAGAAGCCTCATCCTGCTGCCACTCAAGTCAATGGCAAAACTTTCATCTCAGCTCAGGTTCCAATTTGCCGGCCCAGTTCTATGAGTGCTTTGAGCAGAGGTTGGACTAGATGACCTCCTGAAGTCCCTTCTAATCCTAATCTTCTATGATCCTATGAGTGCCCTCACAACCTCCAAGCAAGTCAATGGGAGTTGACCAGGTCAACTCTTTGCAGACGACTCTCTGCAGTTGGGGACTACATGCACAGAGATATCCAAACTTCTGGCAAGTTACACGAGCAAGCCTGTAATAAGTGGGAATTTCGTCACTAAGCTCTGCGGGAGCAGGAGTAGGTCTGATTTTACATGGATCAATTAACATGTAATACCTCACTTTTCTTCTGCCTCGCACCTGGTAGTCATTATCACCTGTGCAGAGAGTGCCAAGTGGGTGCAAAAATCTATTATGATTTGACTGTGTTTGCCACCCACTTTAGCCAAGTGTAAATGACATTGCAACACATGCTAAGCTAATTAATATTGGAGTGCTGTATTAAGATACTTTACCAGTGATTTTAAAGCCAGCTAAGTAAATTTGATTTTAAAAAAGGGGGGTCTTGTCTAGTTTTCTAAAACTTTGCTGGTGATAAAATTGCAATACACAGTAACATTTGCTGAGAACATTTTTATTCTCTATATTTAATTAAAGTTTCGAAATCAATACCTTTCCGATACAGTACTTTGTAAGGCATGTGCCAAGATTTTCTTTTTTTTATTTTTTTTGCCCTGAAAGTAGTTATCCGGTATAATTTTATGGCAGAATATTTTTATAAAATCATTTGTACTAATTTAAGCATTTATCATTATATGCAAAAAGATTTCTTGATGAGAATATTATAGACGGTGCATGTTTTTGACATTAGCATTTTATTTGGATGACTAATCTTGCAGATGTGAAATTTTAATGAATTATTCATGAAAGTCTCTCCTCTGAAATTTTAGTTTGCTGCTGCTAATGCTAGTTATTAAACATTTTATTTTTCTTTATAAAACTTGAAGAAAATAAACGTATGCTTACTCAAGAGAATACGGTGGGCTTTTTTCTTTAAAGTTTGTCTAAGATGACAATGTCACTTTGTACTTTATTAGTCATGACTTGGTCTAATCCTCTAAACCCTCATTACCTAGGTATAACTCTTACAATTCAGAGCAGCGCCTACTGAAGTCGATGGTACAGCTTCCCAGGACTTGGAAGTATTTGCGGGATTGGGCCCTAAACCAGCACGTCTGTGCCTTTAGGTTAAAATCCAGAACACCCCTCAACTCTCTGACTAGAAAGGCCAAACCCACTGATTTTATTTGCAAGCAGCTGCATTTAAGGGCCTGTTTTGGGATGTGCAGAGTGCCTTCCAATGAATCACATGGAGTTAAGTGTGCTCAGAGCTTTGGAGGACCAGGCCTGTAGCTCAGATTGGTTGTAACACCATTGCTGCAGCATCCCCTGTTAAATGTAGGTCCAGATCCTGCCGTACGCTGTGCTTGGGAAGACCCCTGTACAGGGCGCCCACATGGGGGGAAAAAGGGTACACGTTACTGGGACCCAGAGACCGTGTGGGGCGCAGTCCAGGCTACAACCCCCATAGGTATGTGTGTGGGAGGGGCCCGAAAAAATTATGCTTGAGCCCTGCCCCTGTACTCATGCATAGCCTCGTTGTCCTGGATGGGACCTCTCCATTGATTTAATGGGGACTCTGGTGAGGTGCAGGGGCCTGCCCAGGGGGATCCATTTGCAGGACGGGGACCATAGTGAATGTAACTAATGTGAGATAACAGAAGGGAAAAAACAAAACAAAAACTTAGGACATGGCAACTTGTATTACCAGTGTGAACAACCAGCATTTTTATTGCATTTGAGAATGCTATAATGTCAGTAATTAGTACTGACTACACAACATTTTTTATTGTCTGTATCAACAGACATGGAATGATGGAATTACAGTTGATGTAAGGAATGAGTTTCTTTTATGCCTTATCAAAAAAAAATCTCGTTACTGGCAGCAAACACACATGAAGCACCATGCTAACAGTCTGGACTGTACCATTTTCATCAAGGCTTATGGGTAGAAGATGTTTTGTTACCTACTCTGGGCCCATTAAAATGCAGTCATAACTGCAAATTTAACTCTCAAGACTAGACCGCTACGTGATTTCTGAAACATCTAAAAATTCAGTCTGAGGACATTAACCAAAGGTACCAAAGGATTTCAAAAGAGTTTAACACATTCTTCACGCTAGAAGGAATGTAGCTTGTTGGCAATCTGAAAACTACAATAGTTTAAAATTATTTTTAAAAACTTTTATACATATGTATATATAAAATATCTAATGAGCTGCAGTATCTGTAGAATCAGAATCCCTGCCCCCATTCTTTCCCCCAAATTCTGAGTTTAAGAAGAGTGCTAGGAATTATACTTGAACTCTCATAAGTGACAATCAGAAAAGGTAATATTTTGTGGTCACCGTTGTTCTACATAAGCCTTGATTTTTCATATCACTTCTAGTCGAATGCAGAAACCTAACAGGTTTTACATTTACAAACTTTTCTTTGTGGACAAGGAAGGCTTTGACTCTCATTCCTGACAGCGATTTACCTGATACATGGTACTACTTTCATAATGTACGCTTTTCTTTGAGAAAAAAAACATGTAACAAATTGTCTTTACATCTTGGCACCTTGTAAAGTTTTTTTTTCTTTATACAAAAGTTCAATAGTTTGACACGCCCCATTATTAATTACTACTTCACTGATAAACTTTGAAAGTGTGACCCTGGAATTCATCATGCAAAATATTTACTGCAGCAGGAGAAAAACATTTTTTAAAACAACTTTTTTTTTTCCTTTTCAAATGTATGAGCTTTGTTTAAGACAGCCAGAAATGGCAGTGGTAAGACAACAGAAGGGGTAGGAAAGTATCATAAAAACAACCAAACAAAAAAAACCCAGCTTAACACAAAAACTGTACAAAAAAGGCTTCGATCAATGATAACAGGAGAAAAAAAATAATCTGTCAACTATGTTACAATTTAAAACCCAAAAAAAAAAAAAAAAAAGTCAGGGATTTTCTCCCACATGTCAGCAAATGTCATCCAATATTCTTAAAGCAAGGATAACTAAATAAAATACATGTGCAGCATATTCTGCTATTCCATTACATACAGTAGTTTTTTTTTCCAAAGCTATTTTTTTTTTAGTATAGTTAATATAAAGCAGTTGCACAAAAAGCAAAAGGTGTTTTGACAAATAGGTATGCATTTATTCCTTTTGAGGAATGATATCTTTTAAAAAAGGACCTTTTCCCCTCTTCCTCCCTCCCTCCCCCTCCCAAAAAAGACAAAGGCTCACACAGACACATTGGGATATATATGTACAACATAATAAACCCCACCCTAAAGAAGCAACTGTATATCCAAAGGGATACAGAATCAGAATTGTAAAAATCATAGTGAAGTTTGCTTGATGTAAAGCCTGAGATTTTCAGTTGGTTCTTCTGCAAGGCTGTGACACCTGCCAGATATGTTAAAATCTAATTTTTATTTCTTTTTCTCTTTTTCTTTCATTCTTTATTTTGCTACAGTCTTTAGACTAAGCATGCAAGACATACAACTAAGTGCAACTGAGTGAAATGTATTTTTTAATTACTCATTCCTAACAGTTTGAACTGAGGTATGCGTACTAACAGTTTCTCATGCTGTTATCTTTACTCATGTCTAGCTACACATGCTGAGAATGAACTAATCTACCAGATTTTTATCCTCTTTTGAATACCAAACTAACCAGCAAACCACTCAGTTTAGAAGCACAGGAGCCACTTCTCATGGTCCCCATCTGGCTACTACCGGCACGTCATGAAGCTGCCTGGATATAATTTTTTTTTTTAAAGTTTAAAATGACCACAGACTGCCCCCCCCCCCCCTTTTTTTTTTCCCTTTTCTTTTCTCTTTTTTCTTTTAAACAGAACGTAGAGTTGAGCTTCAGAAAAGCAACTGCCAATAAAATTTCTTGTACCAAAGCTTATGAGTGGATAGGAGTGTTATTTCCTCATGAAAAATGCTGATCAAAAACTAAACAAAACTCAGCAAATGTGCCAAGATAAACCAAAATTAAAGCAGTCATCTTAGCACAATCCTTAACAAAAGTGGCATATAATCTGTAAAAACAAAGACCCCAAAAAAAACCCTTTTTTTTTTTTTTTTAAACTCTAGGAATACTATTATGTGGTCCAGTTAAATTGTGGGAGCTTTTCTGTTCTCTTCTGTATTTTATTAAACTGTCTCCTTTATTTGATACTCCAATTTTCTGCAAAATAACTGCATTTGCTTTCTCCAACTCCCTTCTTATGGCTCCCTCTGTAACACTGTTTCCTAGTTCTAGTCTCAAAAGCTCCCCTCGATTTCTCTTTACAGAATTTCGGTTTGGTCGCTGTAAAGGAATACGAATAAAAAGTAACTTTGGTTCAGTCATCTACTTGGCCATCTAAATTTACTAGAATAAAGGAGCAGTTTCCCTCTCAGGTTAGCAATAGCCCACATCTTGTCATTTCCCTCTAAATTCTTCAACCTCCCTTGATCAACAATAAGAGGATATTTGGCTTCATAAGATAAAGCATATAACAGAGAACATAATTTACCTTTGTGTAATATCTTTGGTAATTTTAGGGGGGGAAAAAGGTACAAAGAAGAATATAAATTAAGCTCTGAAAGGCTTTTTTTTTTTTTTTTTTTTGGAAATAATAATTAAACAAAAAACTACAGTCCTACATAAATAAATGAGTGACAGAAAAGTGGTTGCAGAATGAAAGTGTTTAGGTGTTTGGTGACTGAGGCGTACTGACCTATAACAACAGCTTTCTGTATGTAATGTTTGCTTTGAAGAGCACTACCAGTTTTACCAAACGAGCCCCAGTGCTATTTCCTTCTCCCCAATATTTACTGTTTTCTACTGTGAGGTTTTCATACTGGCTGGTGTAATATTGCATAACCATCTTAACTGCAGTACAGAATTTGCACAGTTGAAATTATTAACACTTTAGCATTAGTGGCCTCAGTCCTTATTAACTGCCATAACAAGTTCAATCTGAAATCTAATTTGTATTCAAACAGATTAAAGCCACCGAGCAATCCTGAACTGATGTTTAACTGAGAAACATCGCCACGTATTACAACAGTTTAATGAAGTCATCTTTCCAACCACTATTCACAAATGAAAAATAATAATAAAACTGTAGGTACCCATCTTGGTCATCTTAGATATTCCAGAAAGATTTATTGGCCCATTAAAACTCATGTTAAACAACGGAGAGCCTGCCACTGTAGCATTCATTCTCTTATGACGTGAATTCTGTTGGTGCTGCATATGTTTCTTTGTGCTGTTCCATTTTGCGGCATTTGCTAATATTCACCATTGCTGCCAAAAAATCAAAAACCAAAACCAAAACTAAAAGAACCCTGCTTTGTGGAATGAATTTGTGTTGCTTCCTACAGTATTTCTATGTTCATCTATCATTCATTCTCATTCTTACAGTATTTCATTTCTCTCTCTCTGTTGGACGACCCTTCGGTGTGTACAGTGCAGCATTTGGGACCTTTTCAAAAAAACAGACACCAAAATGGAATGTTTTCCAATAGCTAAAGAAAACATGGTGGCATCTGAAGGAGACAGGAATGAATGATGGAAAAAACTACAAACAATTCAATGACATTCAGCTTCGTATAATAAAAACACCTATAAACATTCATCACAAAGTACAGAAAACATCAAGCCTCCAAGAGGCCCTGGGCCGAGATGTGGCCTGAGGTCAGAACTTAAAATGGTAGAGCAGAAGTGGGGGGAAAATAAAAGCAATACATTAAAAAGTTTGGGATAATTTTTCTTGTAACCCCTCGCCAGTACACATACACACACACACGCACGCACACATGCCTTCCCCATCCCAAATGGAAGCCAAAAAATAAAAAGAGTAAAGGCAGTGATAACCAACATGCAGTACTGTGCAAATATGTTGTCCATTGGAATCCTTAAAATCTGGGCAAAGGCTTGATCTGCAGTTTCGGTGTACATGCTCAGTTTGATGTCCTCAGTGTCCAAAAGTGGCAGGACTGCAGTCCAAAATCTGCTGCTAAATGTGAGTAAGTGAATCAGTTTAGCAAATTTACAACACTGATGTTGACTGTTAGAGAGGAAAATCCCAAGTACCAAACAAGTCCATCCAATGCACAGAGTACAAATTCCTTTTTTCAACAAAAAGTAGAAAAATCAAAAATACTCCCAAATGGGATACTTGATGGCACTAAGAGTTAACATATTTCATAGTTGTCAAAGTGTACTGAGAATCCTCCAGACTGTACAATAATGGAGAGACTTCACAGCTAAATTTGACGTGTTTTTCCAATCTTCATTCTCAGGATAATGACGTCAGACATACTCATTCTATGTCCTCATTTACAGGTTCATCTTCATAATCTCTGTCGTGATCAAAATCTGGACTGTGATTGGCTGTTGTCACTAAGGATAGCGGGCCTTCGTTTTCATCTGGATCCAACGGTTCTTCTTTGACATGCACAGGGTGCCTAAGAAAGTTAAAAGAGTCAGTCAGCAACTTCCCTGTTCAAAAATGAATTTGTCCTGCTTTGGAAATACTGACATTTCTGGAGAAAATGAAGGGTCGGATTTTCAGAAATGCGAAGCACTGGGCAGCTCTAAACTTCTACGGGAGTTGTGGGTGCTCAGCACCTATGAAATGCAGGCCCTGAACTTTTGAGTTTGCTGCTAAAGAAAAAAAAACAAAACAAAAAGTCTATGCCTAAGAATGTATCTACAATTTTTTAGCTTCAGTGGGAAAATATCCTGGGAGGGGCACTTGCTTGTATAGGGTTTATTCACGGGATTTAGAGAAAATGTTTTCAACTGACATATTAAGTTGATTAACAAAATCTTCAGATAAATAAGTGAAATGAGCGTAGTAAAGCAAAATAGGGGTTTGTCAGCTCACTGAGCTGGTGGAGGCTGGGCTAATCATCGCTTGCTGTGTGTTCTGCTTTTCTAGTTAACATGCAGAACCTGTGAGACAACTCTCCAGAGGACGACCCCAAGTGAGGTTCTATCATTAATCAACTTCAAGCAAACACAGCAAAGAGACACCATGATACATGCTTTAAACTCCAAATTAATGCATATTTTTACAAACTGTCAATAAGGGAAGAAAAGCTCTGCCAGGAAACACAAACGGAGAGGAAAAGGCTTGCTCAACACAACAATATGATAAGAAAGCAGAGCCCTAACGAGAATAATAACACTGTCAGCTGTAAACAAGGCAGAACATGATCCCCAGCTCATGGTGGGCACAACGAAGCACTAAAGAGATGAGATCTGCCAAATTTCTCATTATAGAATAGCACATGAATAACCCGCAGGGGAATGTGGGTTGGTCATTCAAAACGGGCACGATAACAATTGAAAAATGTTGTTCGTAAATCATATTTACAACAAATCCTTTACAAATACAAATTACGTTTTTGTTCAGTAGCTTTTGATATGTAAAAGAGCCATGTGAGTCAATACTGTCTTGTTGGTCAGACTTTGTACGAAAGTAGGATTTTATTGACATTATCAACTATTAATAACGCAACATGCCAATGGAGACCCTATTTGCTTCCTAAATAATTGATGTTGCAGGCAATCCCTTAAAATAAAGTGTTAATGAGTTCAAGTCCCACTCTGTCTCTCCTTGAGTTACTATCTACCTCCCACAGTCTGGGTTGTTTTCTAGCCAGCCTGATTTAACCATTTCATGTAGGCTAGGTGAAGAAAGACAATCATAAGCGCAAACATTCATGGTTAAGAACTTTTTCTTCTTCTTACAAAGCATCAGTTTACAATAAATGGTTTAAAATAATTACACTTCACTTTATAATTCTGGCTAGATGGGAATGACAATGCTTTTTGTTTCACTATCCTGCACATAACGCAGGAAAAACATATTTGCAAACTAAGGATCCAATTCTAGCCTCTGCAGTAGTGGTGAACATCATGGCTTATCTTGTAAGCTTAGTTGTTGTGCATTGGTGTGCAAGGAAAGGAGTCGATGTAACAAGTGTGTAATAAATAATAATAATAATCCTAGCTCTTACATAGTGCTTTTGATCAGTGGATCTTAATGTGCTTTACCAAGGAGGTCAGTATCATTATCCCCATTTTAAAGATGGGGAAACTGAGGCATAGAGGGGCAAAGTGACTTGTCCAAGGCCACCTAGCCAGGACCATCTTTTTGCTTTGTGTTTGTACAGCATCTAGCACAATGTGGTCCTGTTTCATGACTAGGAATCTTACATGCTGCAATAATACAAATAAAGAATAACAATGGTGGCAGAGTTGGGAATAAAACCCAGATGTCTTAAGTCCCAATCCAGTGCTTTATCCACTAGGCCACACTGTGCACTCACATGCAGTCCCAGAAGGCAGGACCGAGCCCCTGAATGGGAAAATTAATGTTCTGCAGCCAGCAAACAAACCAAAGGGAAACTTGTATATTTCAAGCTATGTGTTATCCTTGTAAGCGAGTTACTTAATAAACTTGTGCTTCAAAGGTCAGGATATTCTAGATATTGGTTTCAGTTTGAAGCTGGATCAGGTTTGGAAGCATCCATCTTGCTGACTACACAGATTTCTAATATCAGCTGTGAATGCCTTTCCATCCTTCCACACTTCAACTTCTTAAATTGCAAAGTACTAGAACAATATATGGGAATTAGCTGCACCTTCCATCCCATCCTGCATAGGAAGAGCAAGGAGAAAGGATCCCATCACAGAGGCATATTAGTGCTTATCAAACACATTTATTTATTTTTTCAGTTTATGAAAACGTGCCCTATCAATACCTCTCTGTGGGCATGTGCAATACACAATGAAACACACAACATAAGCACTGATCACTGGACCTGGGAATAGCAAGCACAAGCATGGAAGTTTGAATCATTTGCATTTTCCATCCAAAATGTGCATGGAAAATAAAACAAACACAGTCCAGCCCCTTGTGCGATATTTTGGTTGTAAGGGCAAAGTGGCATGTGAAAATGAAAACCCACGGTATCAGAGATTATTCAAACACCTCAAAACTATCAGCACTGTTCCGTTTATAGACATTCAGAGGCAGGGGGAAAATTTTATAATTTGCCAAACCAGTTTGAATCCATATTTAACGCATCTCATAAACGGAACATAAGTGCTGGGAAAAGATTTCCTTTTTCTCGTTTAGTAGCAGAATTTCAACACATTTCATTTAACTGGACCATCTAAGGCTTCAGAAGGGGTTAACAATAAATAACCTTATGGAACACAGATTTCCCTTCTTTTCACATTTGAGTAATTCCTTTGTTTGTCCACTCTGGGAACAGAGGAGTTTTTAATAAAGCTGACTGTTGTTTAAAGCCACTGTATTCTAGTGGTGCACACAGCATGGAGCAGTTTGCTTTGTGGCTACCTTTGGAGCATATCAGGATGAAAGTGTTATGTCCCAACGCTGTAATTATGTGACTACTTTCTAGTGTTTCAAAAGAGGGTGAGGGAAAGAAGCAGTAGTTCAATGTGTCATTATAAAGGAAAGAAATGAATGGTAATGAGACTTCAGCTAAAGTGTTGTACTTGCTTAGTTGTCATGTTAACAAGGTCCTCTAAACCTTATGATAAAGTTTAAGGCTTGATTTATTCCAATATACTGGAACTGTTAAAAAACAATTTGCATTATGGCAGAGAAGCGCGTTTTGGAAAAAAAAAAAAAAAAGACTGTCATTATAAAGTGTACTTAATGGAAATAAGACATCACAAAGAGTAACTGTCTATAACACTGATAGTCTGCACTGAAAATCTGATGTTGACATATAATTATATTTAGCAAACAGTGTAAATCCTGTGACGTTTGAACAGCATCGGACTTCATGGCCTTGCGAAGTATTTCAAAACACTTGTTTAATGGGAAAGCCCATAAGCTGCTATCAAGGCATACACCTTGCTGCATTTTTACTTATAAAAAAGGAAATATTCAGTAGAGAACACATAGTTCTCAATTTGAGAATATGGAATAATTCAGGAAATAATCATTTTCACATTACAACACAAAAAGGGGTTTTCTGGTGGAAAGTGAGGAATCTTTTTCACTCTCGTATTTCTCGCATATACCCTCTCACCTGGATATCCTAAGCACTACACAGTAGGTACTAAATGCAAAAGGCCACAGCTATGGTTCTAGGAAATGCTCTAGCCTGCTTTTCACGTATTGTTATTCTTCCTGGCCCACACTCCCTTCAATAACGATGAAATCTTAGGTGAAATGAGAAGTACATGAACTATACTGAACCTAAAAAAAAAAATTACCTGGAGGAAAGGAAATTTATAGACATTCATCTCTGTATGTTAGCCCAGGAGAAGGCCTTATTCTTGAAAAAATGTCACCTTCTTCTATTCCTCCTCCACTGAAATCTTACATGGGCAGAGTATAACCAATTGTGATTAAAACTGCCTGAAGAGGAATCCATTTGTGATCGCACTAAAAGTGTGTCACGTAACGCTACTTTGAGAAAGATAATTAATACTGCACAAACAATCACTGGAAAAGCTAAACACATTATTCAAATGTTTTGAAGTAAATGGTAAAAGACAATGTTCAAATTAATTATGAATTAAAAATGAATGTTGCCATCTTTAAAGATTATTTTTCAAAGCACATTGTGCACTGATTTAAAATGCTGGAATATCAAAGTATCCAGAGCTTTAGATTCCTTCCCCTCTTCCCCCTCCTGCACAACATATTATGCAGGTGGAAAACTTTTTTTTGCCATTAAATGCTAATTAGTTTCACAACTAATTACTACGGTGGTATTAGGTTAATGTTTTTCTACTTTTTGATTCAGACCTACTTTTGTAAATCCCGTATTCATATTACTGTGCAGTAAAAGGTTACAAATTACTTGTTTTGAAGGGTTTTTTTTTAATGTGTAATGTGAGCTTTGGTAGCTCAGCCAATAATATGACAGTACATTTTAACGAACAGCCAGATGAAATGCAGTGTGCGCTTATACATGTTTGCTCACAGAGGTAGTCAGCCACTCCAAATATACAGGTTTTCAAATCTTGAGAATTATGGGATTCATAAACTCTGCTTCCCTTTCCAGCTGCCAATTATCCAGTGTGTAATTTGGGGGGCAGGGAAGAATTTACAGCCTTGCAAATTCAATCAGTCACCCATAACTACTGACCACACCCACAGGGGCAGCACACCATTCCTGGCTAGAACTCTGCGTCGGTGCCATTCACATTTACCATGAACAGCAAACTCCCATTACTTCCTGTGGTTATATATGCACTCATTATACTGCCGTCTGTTGCTATAATGCTCCTATTAATTTTCCTTTTGATATTTTAAGAGCAATCTATAAATCATGCATACTTTCACATGTGCCATCATGAATGCCTAGCAATACTGTTGTTTGCCAAATATTATTATAAACCAGCTAAACAAGCTCATTCCCCCAGCTCTGCCCTGCCAAGCATGTTTACTGCGTGGTCTGAAGTAGAAGGAAACAAAAACTTTTCATAAAGTTGTCTAAGGGTGTTTTTGTATTCCTGTATTCTGGGACTGAAAGAAGAGAATGGCAAATGAGTTAACAATTTTATAGCTGTGTGCACTTGTCGGACTGGATTGAGTTGATTGGTTTTATGTAGAAGCTGGTAAATGACCCTTTTACGTTCTAATTAACCTAAACATTTTCAGAAGCTCAGACTTTAACTTTGCTGCCCAGGATTAGAACTTCAGACACCATCTTTGAAAAACATCACAGTACCATTTTAGCAGACACCTAAACAAACGCACAGGTATCTGCCATACTTACATTGCTTGCATAGGGGAACGTCCTGGACTACTGTCACTCCCATTACTGTTTGTATGCTCCATTGCACCGTTAAGATCTTCCCTCATAGCATTGGCTAAATTGCCCAGAGTGGGATTTCCCATGGAAGCAGTAGTGTATAGAGGTATACTATTCTCAGCCATTGAAGCCTGCAAGGACACAGCAAAAGTGTCTGAAGAAGCATGTCTTACATTTTTATACATCACACAACACAATCACATATTCAAAAGGCACTCTTCTCATTTACATTAGTTGCAAGTCCTGGTTTTCAAAAAAGTCTTGCACTGATCCCACCAGGGGATATGTCACACAATTTGCATGAGGATTTATGAATTCAAAATTGTATTGACCATTGGCGCATGAGAGAGGACAGTTCCTGCTATTCCCCATTTGGAAATGATACCTCATGTAAAAAGCACATTTACATTTTTTATGTTCATAATAACGCAATATTATTTTTGAGGCTTTCTTTAAAAAAAAAAGAAAAAAAGTTTAAAAAAGCAATTCGAGAAAACTCACTTGGCTGAGATTTCCATTCTGCCAGACTACAAAACTGTCATGGCATGACTGAGAAGCATGGGAGCGCTTGCAGAGGGTTAATTTTTTCTCTTACTCATGGCAGGTGCAAATCCAGAGTAACAATTCACTGAAGCCAACTGAGTTACTCTAGGTGCACACCAACATAACTGAAGTATGAACTCGTCCTTATAGGATTCTCTGTATTATTTTAGCATTGGTGATGGAAATCTAAAATTTAAGAAGGCACGGTGAATTAGGATGGCGTTTTCTATTTTTTAATGCTCTGATAACTCAGATATTATCTTAGACATTATAGATTTGATACCATTCAGACACGATTCTGTTTCTGGTAAGTGCAGTAATAGGCATGTTTTAGTCACCTTCTAAACGTAGGTCTTTGTAGAAAGGAAATAAATGGTTAAATATGTTCCTTCTTATTCCAGATGTACTGGTTGCTAGTATTTATTGTCTGTCCATGTTTGATCATTTTGACAGGGCTGTCCTATGATCAGCAAGTCAGGCTTGCGGCACATTAAAACATCTCCTGGACCAGCACAATCCCATCATGTAGTGATGGGAATATAGCACTGTCAAGTCCTGATGTCAGAGGAGTTTGTTTGGGGGAAGGGGAGGGAGGAAGGGAGGGCAGGGAATCTTTAAAAGGCAGCAACCCTTTGAAATCGAAAGACCATTTTAGCCATCTGTGAACCTGCCTCAGTCAACAACGTCTATGGCTTTCTGAGATGTACCGGCATGGAAAGCCACAGATGCTGGCTCTGCAGTCAACCTATTGAGGGGAAAGGTCAGCTTGCTGCTACAGTCAAGCAAAAAGAATCCATCAGCTCCACGGCTGCATGATGCCAGGCTACCCAGGGGTGGGTAGTTCATGCAAATGAGCTTCCCACCTGGTGCTCTCTGCTGTTGCTGATTCTTGGGATGTTCATACTCCTCGCCTGCTGCCACCTGAGAGTTATTCCCATTCAGGCACAAATGTGCATGGGGGAATGACCCAGCTGTGAGCCCAACCTCCCTTTTAATTCTCTCCCGAGCTGACCGCTCTAAACATAGCCTTATCTGTTGCATATATGATCATAAAAGCTACTCTAACAAAGAGGATTGCTTTTACAACTTTTTGATTCAACATCTGGCAAACTAATTTTGATTAAGGGAATGTAAAGATTGGCTCACGTTTCCTACAGTTTGCAAAATAATAAGGCAAGCTCTTCTCCCACACAGATAACTTGTAATGGCAATAAAGCAATCTGTTTGGGAAGAGGTGGGACAGAAGAAGCACCTGATACAATTATTTCTTGTAAACCGCAGTTGGGTAAATGGCCTGATTCTCTGCATAAGCAGAGAGTGATGGGTAGTTTGGAAGTGCGGGTCAGACTCGTTACCCACAAATACCGGTAGTTACTTGAATCCCTTTGGCTGGGCGGTCAGGCTGGGGGACCTTAGAAGATGAGACATTCCAGAGATTTCTGATGTTGCCTGGTTTTATCCAGCATGGGGGGAAGAAAACCACTCTGTATTCAGAATATTGATGCTTCCGATTCCAGGTGGAAGCAGAAAGGACAGAGGCACAACAACATTTTAAAATAACCCAGAAATACCAACTGAACTGTTCAAAACCACCCATGAGAGTTAGGACCACATAACATCAAATTTTCAGTAGGCCTCCAGATAGGAATCCACCAAATTTGTGAGCGTATACAATGGACGGGTCTGTGCACACGTGGCAAGATATGCCCAAATCATAAGGGGCACACTTGTTGAGTGAAATTGTCAATTATTGACTACATGTCCACAGACAGGTAAATCAGATCATAGATTAAGAAGTTTATTATACAAACCATGTCATTTCACATGTGTTATCTCATGCATCAAACAGTATGTTATGTCAATAATTTTTCTTTTTTTTTTTTGCAAATGCTCAGAGTCCTTTGAGACAGTAGAGTTCACACCACCAATTTTTGTAGACGACAATGAGATGTAGGCTTTTTGTTACTAGTTAGAAATTGTCTGACGTTAGGAGGGAAAGGAGCCTGCTGGCATATTTTTTTTACTCCTAATAAAACCTCGGATTTAATTAGCATAAAGTTATCTTGTGACACTGTTTATTGACATGACTCAAAAGCTTTAGCAAAACCTTCCCAGATTCTCATCTGAACTGAGTTGTTTATCTAGTGTTATTTGAGGGCATAAACACACGCTACTCCCTTGAAAAACTGGAAAATGAAAATAGTTTTGAGGTTATCACAAAAGACAAGAATGGAAGGAGATGACAACAACACCACGTTTTAGAAAGAAGACATGAACAGTTCTGTATGATAAGCATATTAATTGAAATTAGTCATAGTTAGCAGAATCTGAAGGAATGCAGGATCATTTCATTTTTGCCTTTCAGCCTCATGAATGTAAAATGTGCTTGTAATCTTAACACTATTCAAGAGACAAAGCAGTCTTTAAAAATCACACTTCACAAGACTCAAGGGAAAATAAGTTACTAATGAACGGTATTTACAGTTGCTTCATTTAAACATGCCTTCATTTGCTTTTTCAGAAGTTACTGCATGAACTGAAATAATTAGGAGAATTGCAGAATATCACTTCTCTCCTATTAATCTGTTCTCGTTTATTTGTTTTTTTTAAAAATGTCTTAAATTGCAAAGCCAGTAAATCTTCCACAACATTTAATTGCCCAAACAATATATTTAATTCACTGTATAGCATTTAACCTGTGGTGAACATCTTGGGTAGGTTCTCTGTGGTGTTTGGGGCTCAGTCCTACAATCATTGACTAGCTTGCAGAAATTAGCTACTGCATGTGAGGATCTGATGGCAAGATTAAGGCCTTTGAAAGGATTGGGATACAAAAATGCTTGTCACTTATGTCAGTGGCTCTTATAGTGAACTCTGACTTCATCAGTGACATTCGAGCCAGATACAAATAATTTTACTAGAAATTTGCACAGAGAAAGAATGAGGAAAACATGTACTTCTGTTGTATAAAACGCAAAAGATGGTTCACATACACACACATATTTATACTCTGCATATATATTTATATGCATATATATTGCACATCATTTCTGTATTGCGAACCATCTAAATATTTCTTATAATTTCTGACATCTCTCTTCTTCTTTACAAAGTGAACTAAACATTTGTTATTTAACAACAATAGAAAAATATGCAGAAATAGTCCTTAAAAGAAAAAGGGGGTGGGGGGGAAATGATCTGCTTTCTCTTTAAAGCCATGAACAATAGAAGGTCATGTGACACAGTACCCTATCATTCAGCACATTAATAGCTGTGCTAGAGTAATTACACTTGTGGTATTTTTGCCTCAAGTGAAATTCTGAAATAAGAGGATGGAAATTATGATACTGCTGATAAATATTAATAAGTGAACTTTTAATTTTTTTGCCACAATATTCAAAATGCTAAGCATCTAGCTAATGCTGAAGCAGCCTGATATGTGTTTGCCTCCAGGGACTATGATGCTTTATGCACTTAAGAAAAAAGTTTAACGGAATTAAAATTTAATATCTAATTAGAGGAAGGCTAATATATTTTGAAATGAGTGGGGAAGACACATGCCTCTGTTGCATATTTGCTATAGTCATTAATCTTACCTGTAAAGCAGCATTGAGAGGTGTGCAGTAGGTGTGGCTGGTCTGTATGTTTTTAATAAGAGAAGGGTTACTGCATAAGAAAAACATAAAAAGTAGAGTTAAGGGCAAACAACAACTCTTAGTGTGTTTCCACCATGTTATGTTTCCTCCCACACCAGAAAACTACAGACTGTGTTGTTTTCCCTAAAAGTTCTCTTCTCTTTTTTAAAACTTTCATGGTTTAGTTGTATGGCTACCACATTTGCATTTCTTAAATATGAAAGACCATTATTTAAATCTCTAACAGTTACAGAATATTGTGTTCTAATGCCCTGTTGAAATATTATGTGTTGACATTGTTTTTCTCAGAATTTTTCCAAAAGTTCTTCCTATCCAGAAGTCAGTTATTACATAAACATCCATAATACTAAGATCATCATTAAAAGCATTATGGGCTATTTTAACTCCTACACTGGGTGACTTATGCAGTAGCTAGCATCAGAGTCATCCATAGCTGTATAGTAGAATTTTGATAAGTAGGAACTTCAGAATTCTTGCTTTCGGGGTCACATTCTTTCCTACTGGACAAATCTCCAACAGCACAGTAGCGTGCCTGGCTATACTATGGCCCCAGAGCATTTTTGTTGTGGGTGACGGAAGGGAGGCGGAACGGTAGATATTGTGGCACTAGAATGAAATGATAGTGAACATTAAAGATGCCACTCTGAGTTAGGGTGCATTCATAAAAAAGTATTCCACTGTAGTTCTTTGAACCATAACTTTAAAATACCACAGTCCCTTTGTGGCCAAGATTCACAAAAAGAGCCTGATGTACAGAATGTGCTGAGCACTCACCCTGTCTTGGCTGGGCACCCAAAACCAAGACACCCAAGATCATTTTTGAATAATCTTGCTGAAAGTACAACCCAGAGAAGGTCCAGGGCAGATAAAAAGTATATCACCCACAATACAATTTTGTTTTGAAACAGAACACAGTGATAACTGTCTTAAACTGATCACCCATGAGACCAGCAAAAACCAATTGCTCTGGAAGGTGGTCTTCAACTAAAGGTGAAACGAAATTGCCTTGGGAACCTGAGGGATATTTTAAAGTGATCATTGTAGAAAGAGGGTGGTCTGATGTTTGTAATCTTTACTGCAGGTCCAACTGTAGTAATCATTGTCAAAATGCTTTGGGGCATTTCAGTTATTTATTTGAGGACCACTGACTTGTGTTTCTGTGCTAAGAATTGTGAAACAAAGCATATAACTGAATCTAACAGAAAATAATCCAAATCAAGTTTGCCTAAAAACCTTCTAGATAATGAACTGTACAGTATATCTACTCTAGAAGTGGGACCTTTTGGTCTACATTGCATTATAAACAATATTACAACAAATGTCAAAGAAGTATTATCATAGGCATTTGTATTATTAGAGGAGGAAGAAGCGCAACACACACAAACCCACAACATTTCGTTTCTTTTGCAGCAAAGGTGAGGTCACAGTTTCATGAAATGCAAGTCTACATGAGATGGGTAGATCATGCAAAGCAAAGCAACAGCAGAAAAAAAAATAAAAGCAAGTAAAAGCTCTTACTGTGCAACAAGCTCGCCAAAGTTTTCATCAGGGCAGTATTTTCGAGGACGGCCTCGTTGAATATGACGGCCACGTTTAAACTCTTCATCATCAACAGTCCAAAAGGACCCAAACTCATCCTCTACTCTGATAAAGCACTTATGCAGTGAGAGGTTGGTGCGAATGGCACCCTGGGACAAGAGCAGCAGCAAAGGAGATGAAGTGGAAACAATGGGACACGGGATCGGGGACAGAACAGACATCAAATACAGGGAAAAGGAAAAAGAAAATAAAATGCAATAAGCATAAGCAAATGGTTTGTGAGGGTTAATATGCATTGCCGCCTAAAAGCTACTAGCATGTGATGCAACAAACACCAAGCAAGCAGGGGGCAAGGGTACTGGTGGGCATACAAACAGTAGTGATGAGATGCTTTTCTTTGCTTCCCTTAACTGAAACAATGTGAAACCACCTGTGTCGGTCTAACACCATCTAGCAGCCAAAAGCCTCTACGTTAAAACTGTAAGCATGATCCAAGCTAGGCTAAGAAGTTCAAACATGGTGGACATACCCACTGATCTTTTGTGGCCTTCGTTTTTGGAACTCTAGTTCATCCACTGTCCATACTGCCCCTTTAACGTTTTCTACTCGCACAAAACACTTGTGAAGACTAAGATTATGACGCACTGCATTCTGCAGCAAGTATAAAAGAGAAAACATTCAAAAACTTTCTATGAGAAAATACTCATCATTGTCCAAGAACAGCAGCATAGTCAGCTCGACAGCCCTTATTTGCAAAGATAATTCAGTTCCCCCCACCCGACCCTCACCCTCCTTTTCTCCCAATGAACCAGATCTTTACATGTTTAAGATCTTATTTTGCAAAAAATAAAAATAAAATCTCAAAACCAACATTAGGAATTCAAGTTATTTTATCAGTTATTCATGGTGGGCATGAGAACCTCCATCGTTTTATGTACGCACATCATGTAACAGCATATTTCAGACACAGTTAGAGTAACATTGCGGAGGTATTTTCAAAACAAGTACTCAGTTTGTAACAGAAACCTCTCTCTCTCCTAGAAAAAGAAAACAGTTCAAAAGACCAAAGAAAGAATTTCATGTAACTACAGAGGGCTTGATTTAGTAAAGAGGCATTGGAGCGGGGGTTTCTGCGGTTTCCCACAGCTGGACTAATGTGAATCAGGTGCTGAACTTCTTTCCATACCAAGCGTACGAAATAGGGGCTCAGAGGGTTAGCAGCACCAACTGACCAGCACAGCGCACCAAGTCATGTCTTCCACGGCATGCTCATATATGGAAGTTGGCTCTCACTTCTGGCAGGCTATCGCACTGACTGAACTGAGCCTCTGCCAAGAACATGCATGAGGAGGGCTCTCAGAAACAAAGTGATAATCTCCCCACATGTAGAGACACATGCTTTTGTTCTTATGGTTGCTAGGCTCCTTTCTTGGGCATTCCCGAGCTCAGGTTTCAGACGGTCAGTCCCAATCCTGTTAGATGTGAATCCAGTCCTTCTGGAGGATGCAATCAGCAGATCTCTGACATTTTCGCCTAAGCCCGGCACAAGGAGACGTCTCACTCAAACACAATACGTTGTGTCTTGTGTGTCTTTGCTCCGCCTGAAAGGGCACTGAACACCTTGTTATTAGCAAGTGTGTGCACCTCCTTTTGTGAGCAGCTACACACCTGGAAAGCCACTCAGATTTGTAATGAAGCTTGTTCTCTAGTGCCACTGTCTTGCCACTGAAAGACGATCAGCAACCAGAGGAAGGGGAGCAGGCCGTTTCCTGGAAACACGCAGGCAAACAAACGACATCCATCATCACTGGCACTGCTGATCTAGTCAATCTGGTTGACTTGTTAGTAGCACAGTGCCAGCCAAACACATGGGCATGAGTTTAGGCAACCAGGAGACTAACCACCTTGTTTACGGGTCTGGATGATGAAAGGAGTGCTAATCACGAATGTCTAAATCACTGTGCAAACAAAGGTCATGCACAGTACATTTGTCATGTAAATTAAGAGGCAGTGTGTGTGCATCTGTGAGGGAAGGGCTAGGAGCCTTTTGTTAACTTTTCTTAAGCAGTTTCTCTGCGCCGCTAGCATCTCCTCGTGACCTAGCCACTCATAATAGCAAAAGATTCAGCACATGAACTCCTCTTCTTAACAGGTCAGCCCAATGTGAATGGATGCTCTCTGGTCTTCTGTACTCGATCTAACACTTAGGGGGCATGTCACATTCCCGTTGTATGAAATCCAAACACTTCTTAAGCATCTCCATTTTGTAACCACACTGACTTGTTTGTGAGCGGGTGGGGAAATAAGTGTTGGGTGACTTTTTTCCTCTGAACAAGGCAGGGGGTGATGCTGAAGCTCTGAGAAAGTCACAATATTTGTTTGGGGTCTGATTTTTGGCACCCTCCCCCAATATTTCACTGTGTGCAGAACATTTGGCACAATGGCTGTTTTCGACACTGAAAATGCGTGAATTGCACATTTTCTAAAGGTGACAGTATTTTCAGGAGAAACTGGTCTGATTTCATCGGCACTCAGTCAGAACCCTGCTCCTGAACTGGGATTAGCTAACAGAATCCTACTGATTGGCCTGGTGGCCACAGGGGAACCTGACACAGGACAGGGGTTTAAATCTGTGTAGCCCAAGGAAAGTTTCCAGTGCAAATGGGAACATTTTCAACTTTGTAACAAAATGTAAAATAATAATGATAGATGTTGGATCAGTTTTGCAATTAATGCAGCAATTGATCAAAT
The DNA here is from genome assembly GCF_026122565.2 of Emydura macquarii macquarii. Lineage (NCBI taxonomy): Eukaryota > Metazoa > Chordata > Testudines > Chelidae > Emydura > Emydura macquarii. The sequence goes on from NW_027130208.1 coordinate 8,824,268, forward strand.
GCAGATAGGACAGTGCAGGAAAATGGACCTTCTGAGTTTGTAAATAGTCTCTGTATAAACAACTAAATAGAATTATCTGCATTCTTCTTTAATTATGTTTAATGCTGGACAAATCATTTATGGTCTGATTCTGCTCTAATGAAGTCCACGGGAGTCCTGACACTGACTTTTAGGGGGACTAGATCAGGCTTTGACTGAACATACTGACACAGATAAGTCAAATATTTATAAGGCACTTGGGGAAGAGGTGCCGTAGCTTTCCACATTTATATGTGACCACCTGCTTAGTGAGTTCTTCAAGTATGTTTGTTTTTGTTTTTCTTGCTTCTGGATTCTCGCTAGCTAACCGTTTTCTTTGCACTGTACCCCCAGCATTTCAAAGCCACACCTGCATCTTCTATCTCCTGGCTGCAATTCAGTTGCAGAAAATTATTTCTCCCCTTCCCCCAAAATACACACACAAGAAAATAGACATTGCTTCTGGCCTGTCAGAACCAGTTCAGAATGTTCTTCTAGAGCTCTGCTTAACAGAAAAATTAGTTGCTCTTATTATAAGATTATATATTTACCCTGGTAAAAAATATTGGTATGCAAGCCACTTTTTCAGAAAAATTACCCTGAATATGCTTGAATGTACGACATGAAAGGGTTTATTATTTTAATAACTGCTCAGGCTCCGCCATGCTGCAGTTGGTGAAGTGTTTCATTTATAAGTTCTTTTTTCCTCTCTCTGGTTGTCGATGGTGGTGGGTTCTTCTATTTATTTTGGGTTGTTTTGTTTTTTTTACGATCACAGGTGTACTCACATTCCAGACCCATACCCTAAGCCAGGGGTTCTCACAATTTTTTTGGTGGTCTCAGAGTGTGGCCAACAGCTCTTGCTGGTGGTCACTCTGACAATTTTTCCTAAAATACTTAATTTACTTTAACAAACAAATCTGCAAATAGACATGTCCAAATAATTGTAATATATTTACGTAGGTTTTTTTTGCAGACTTAATAATAAAAATAATGTACACTTGTCTCTATTCTTTACTGGACCTAAACAGAATAGAAACATAAATTAGGTGCTTTCCATGTTCTTGTTGTAGTTTCTTTTGCTTTTTTGGTTGTGCCTTTCCGCTCCCCCCCTTTTTTTTTTAGACTTGCTAGCTAGCAAGTCTGCTTCGGTGAAAAAGTGACATTTGTATGTTTGTTAATATCGCTATTCACATCAGCAGACTTGCTAGCTAGCTGGGAGACAGTGAAAAGTGGTATTAACAAACATACAAATATCACTTTCCACAGCAGACATACTCAGTCCTGGCAAGCGGGGGGACAAATTAAGCCCTGGATGGAGAGGTGGGTAGGGAGGCAACAGGGGTCAGAGTTGATGGGGGGATGGATGAGGGGCCAGGGAGGCAGCAGAGTCCAGGGGCGGTTGGGGAGGCAGCAGGGACCAGGTGTGATGCGGGGGAGTGGCCCAGGGCTGAAGAACGTAGCCACAACCTGGGAGCGTTTGGGGAGGGAGAGGAGTGGCTGGGAGCTGGAGCCCAAAGCCCTGACAGAGCATGTGGCCAAAGTCTAGGGCCAGAGGAGGCAGCAGGGGGCAGGGGTTATGGTGTGGGGGAGAGGGTGAGCTCAGGGCCAGTGCCCACTGCCACACAGCTGGGGCCAACGCCTGCTGCCCACCCCTCCCCCCCCCCCCGGGGCTGAAGCCAGAAGCCCAGGTGGGGAGCTCACACCGGCTGCCTGCTCCTCTGGCATTTTTGGCTCCTGAGTGTGGGGGGGTCAGGGCCCAACCCCTGCTGGTGGCCCCGAGGGAGGGGCCATTGCTTTGCCCTCTCCCCCAATCCCCGCCCAGGAGGCGGCGGCTGCAAGAAAAGCCGCTGCGGGCCGCATGCGGCCACCGTGGCCACTCTCGAGAAACGCTGCCCTAAGCGGTGACTACTACGGAAGCAGCTGGCCAGAGTGACATCTGAGCATTTACCGAATATGGGCCTGAACCACAAAGCACAAATTCAGATTATTCTGATTCTTCAGTCAGACACTTGGGTCTGCGAAGAACCCCAGGAGCTTCACATCAAACCAATCCTGGGCTGTGTTTCCAGCTGCCTGGGGTCACTGCAGGCAGGCATTAATCTGAGCAGTCTTCAGCATGAAGGCCCCAAATTACTTCAAGTGGATGTTAATTTTGCCACTGTTCATGCTTTGTTAGAGTGCACACTTAACACCTCCGCAGTGTCAGGGGCTTCCCGGCGTTCTCACATGGGTCAACGTCTCCCCGGGAGGCATCTTTTCTCCTTTGTAGCTGTGGGAGTCTCCGGTAAGCCATCTCTCTGCCACGGGCACCTCTTTTGTCACCAGGTTCCAGCATGCTGCATGAGCTGCAAGCTTAGCTCACGCTGCCCATGACTCATGTGAGCCGCTCAAGCAGATCTGACATAATGCCCAAAACCAGTTCCAAAAAGTAGCCACATTCACTAATGAGATGTCTCCGCAGGTGCTGCCCCCAATAGCTGCAGGCAAGAATCAAGGAGGACTCTTGCTGGAGCTCCAAAGCCTGCAGCTGCGGAAAAGTTCCACTGGAGCCACTCCAGCAGCGGGAGACAGACATAACCCTTAGGGAGCTGCCACAGCCACAAAAAATGAGGGGTGTTGGAGGTATGTGTGGGAAGAGGAATCTTACTCGAAGGACTGACAGACAGCTGAAAACGAGAGCTTTTTAAAAAAGCAGGCTCTGGATAGTAGAACTCAGATGTAAAAAAGTTTTTTGCATGTCTGGAACAGGTTGACTATAAGAAGGTTCCACTGTACCTATGAATATAATGTATATATCCAAATATCTATATTTAATTTTAAAATTAGGAATGCATTGGTTCTGTGAGCTTTAAAGAAGTGTACACCACTGAAAATGTTCTGACACCAAATTGTTTTTCTACAATAACGTTTTCAAAATGCCCTTGAAAATAACTTTAAATTCAGGAAAATTAATTTCCTTTTTGAATACTTAGGAAGCTGCAGATGAAACACTGCTCAACGTACAACTAAGGTGCAGAAATCAAAGCCTCAGTCTCAGAGAGTTTTCCTAGGTTCAGATGCCTGAAGTCCTGAGAGGTGGCGTTGAAATGTACAAATTTGTCCCAGGGCATTTGAATTAAAAACTTTGGAACACTGAGGAGCAAAAACACACATGTGAAATACAATAAACTTTCCAATGAGCCACTGAAGCAGAAGACCTCTCTAACTCCATTCTTTGAAGGAACTGTCCTGAGTTTTAGAATGAGAAAGGCAAAGAGAGAAGAAATGAAAGAAAACAGCAGGTATAGGGGACATTTATCAGACCTGCTGGTGTGGAGGAAATTTGTTCAAGAACTACTGGGTTACCTGGACCTACAAGCTCTGAGGTACAATTTTTACTTCAGTGTAAGATCCTGTTAGTTGATTCATCCAGTAGTAATCACACTAGTTCTAGAGACTACAGTGGATAAGTTGCTATGATAACAGCTCACACAAGGGAAAGAGGTATCTTAGAAATTGAAACTAATAAAAAAAATCTAACTCAACAACAGAACCCTACTGTAAGAATTTAAGGCATCAAATTTTTAGTTTCTTGGACCTGTTAGATTAAATATTTATTCTTGGCTTGCTTCTTTAGTATTATGCCAAATTAACTTATATTTGGTGTCATAATAAACCAATGAAGGTTATAACAAGTTTGAATGTTAATTTAGTCCGGTATCAATTGACTGAGAAATAATTTGTCCCTAGATCTCTGGAAAAGATGGTTGTTGTGGTTACACAGCTAGAAAAGTGAAAAGCCGTGTAACTAACAAGACAAACTGTACATCCTGTACTGACATGATATCTTCACCCTTTTTTCCTACATGTTTCAGCTAAAAAGCTAGAGTTTCATTACTAGAAACAACCACACAGATCAACTGGTGGCATAATCACAGAACATAAAAGCCAATAATGGGGATTCAATTAGTGGTTTTAAAAGGCAGAAGAATTTTTCTGCCAAATATCAAACTATTCCTGCAGATAAGACACCCTGTGTGTCTCAAAACAGCCGATCTACATTTTAATGTCCATATGCCGTTACAATTTGTTATGTCATCAGCAATGTCTATTCTGTCATGTCAAATACCAAAGGCAAGAGCCACACATGGTGGTAAACCTTACCTTCCATGTCGCTGCATTGCGTCTGAAGTAAGCAAACATTCGTGTGAACCAGTTGTAGATTTCATTTAGTGTTAGTTGCTTTTCTGGAGATTCAAGGATGGCCTGGTGAAGCAAATAAAAAGCATACTGATTTATGACAAAACTGCCAGCAAACACACCTATAACTTTCACCTTAACGAATTAAAAAAAAAAAAAAGATTTGGAGCAAAAATCCAAAGAAGGGTTTCACAATGTGTTCTAAGATTAATGGCTGTATTTAACAGTTCAATGGCAAGATTCAGAATGGAATTATCCAATTGTTTTGAGTTTTTATTTCTGTTTCCTTACAGAAATATTAATTTATTAGTCATTCATAAAGCAGAATCAAAGAGAAATGCAAAACATTTCACTAGCTGATTACAGCTCAGTAATTATTTAGAGCTCAGATTAATTCTAGGAATCAGAGATTACTGTAGCTTGTGATAATTGACTTGCCATCTTTAAAACAGGCTCATTTTCACTGTTGTGTGAAATGAATTTCCTAATAATCACATCGTATTGTAATACTTAATCAAAAGCAATTATGTTATATATTGCAGTTCTAAAAACCCTTATAGTAAAGGTTTGAGTGTGCTTGCATACTAAAGGGTCCTACATCTATTTAATCTATAGGGTGGACGTATAGGGACAAATTTTGCTCAAAATGTGGTTTTCGAGAACAACTTACCTGCCTAATTAAAGATGCATACGTGAATGGCGGTCTAACCTCCGCGTTCTTATAAAATTCTTGGTTCTGAGCAAGATCTGCTAAATAAGAGCAGTTGTGCTGTTAATATCGGAATCGAAGCTTCCTTTGCAATTGACAAGAGAAAACAAATAATGGTCTGCCATGGACAGTCATTTACCTGAAGAAATGGCCACATTGTATTTATTAGGGCACCGCCTCCTGATTGGTTCAACGTTGTGCATGCTGGTGGTAGTGATGACAGAAGGTCCCTGGATGACAGGAGTGATTGGTGTAGTTGGGGTGGTCGGAGTATGAGGTAAGCTCTGAGGAGAAGCCTCAGAGGCAGTCTTTGACAGTGTGACACTTGATACCAGATTCAGCTGTTGAGGGGGAGAAAAAAGGGGTGGGGAAAACTTTATTAGAAATTATATTTCTTGCAAATTAAGGATTATGAAAACCTTTTTCAGATTTAATAACAGTTGCAACCATTAAATGCAGAGAATGTATCTTAAATACTTGTTTAGCTGTAATACCTCATTTAAAATCCGTGACAGGAAGATGAATGTATAACTGTCCAGATTATATATTATTATATACAATTAAAAATAAAATTGTAACCCAGTAAACAAAAATGCTTACTCTCAGGTTTTAAAGATTTTGGACAAAAATCCACAATTTGCAAAAACCATCTCATCATATATATTCATTTTAATATTTTATGTTGGTTCCACTGTTTTGCAATCTAAAATCCACACATCTCTTATTTACGTGTTATCATTATGCATGGCTTCTAACTGATATCTTCTTGGATATTTTGTCAAAGGCATCAGGTTTAAAAAAAAAGACAATGCTTTGTTAGGAATGCACTAAGAAGAAATGGAACATCAGTACAGCATTTGGGCTTTTTCCGTTCATCAATTTTAAAAGCAAACCCCAGAATAGGTTAACTCCAGAATAATTTAATTAATCACACTGCATGAAATACTGCAGTCATTAAGCCCAGCAAAAAATGACACAGTTCTTTTCTCTCCTTGGTGTGGAATGCAGTTGTGCTACCTGAAGAAACTTACAAGCATGTAACAAAATGACAGCTAGCCACAAGCAGGCTCTGAAACGTGACTGCCCCGAGAACTGAGAACCGTACGTAACTGCTTTTAACATGTATTTCTATTTATTTTATCAGAGTCCATGTGTCACGGATCCTTTCTTTGGACACCATTCAAAACAAGATGCTTCACTGCAATGGGTTGTTCTGGGTGAAGGACTTGAAATAAACAATAGGATCCCAAACTGCTCCACCAGAAAAGGGGACTGAGAAAAGAGCTCATTTCAGTACTTCCACATTACTTGCCTTGAAGCATCATTGTGAACAATATTCTGGGTGAAATCTTGACCCTGGTGAAATCAATGACAAAATCCCATTTACTTCAAAGGGGCCAGGATTTCACTCTGTTTATTTGCAATTAATATTCTTTGCCTGACATTAAACACTGCCAAATGAAGGTAAGGCACGCCATACAGACATGCCCCAAAACATCCAATGCTTGCCCACAGGACTTCTTATTAACGTTCTTGATGTGAAAGTAACCAGATAAGAACACTCACATTAGCTTCTCTCATAAACATTAGTAACTACAAATAATTGCACTCATAAAAAGGACAACAGAATTTGCCCAAAACAAACTTAGAGGGGAAAAAAGCTTTCTAATGTTATAGAACGGATATCAATACAATATGCCAATAACCCACAAGAAGGGTGCAAGTGAACAATACATAAATTGCTCCTGCTTCTCTATTTTGGAATACAAAAAGTTCAAGGAAATGTTAGCCACAAAAGCGTAACACAAGGAAGTGTTATGTAGATGGGACTGAATATATCATCAGTTCAAGTACTGCTCCAAAGAAATGAGTTTGTGAGAAGCAGACCTGCAAACCCACCTCTCTTCATGCAGGTGCTTACAAGCTAGGAAGTCACTTCTAAGAATGGAAAATATTTAACACTTCAAGGAAATGCAGGATTATATGATCCTACGGGGGGAGGAGACAAGGAAAGGCCATAAAATACATGTCCTGAGTTCCTGAAGAATCAAAGTATACCTGCAAGTGTGTTAGTATTTTAAGGGGTGTGGTTCATGTTTTTAAATATTACTTTTACAATACAGTGTAATAAAAGAACCGAGTCAATTTGTGGATTTTGGCTTTAAGAACCCTGGGTAGGGGTACTCATACAGCTGCGTTCCCTTGTTATCCATCTATTACATATAATAAAAGGAGTAACGATGACAATAATAATACAACTGACAGGTCTCACCATGAAATACAATCTCCTGTATTTAATCTCAGTTTCTAAATGGACATTTTAACAGTCCAATAACTGCAAGCAAATCTGCATGAATTTTAAGTGCCCCTCTCCAGCGCTAGCTCAGGAGACATTCCCTCCTGTTGGAAAGATCGCTGATACTGCCCATCAGTACTGCCCAAACTACTACATTTAGAAAGTATTAGATTCTTTTTAACTGTTTAAAAACTTAACATTTAATCTGTTTCTACTAGAAAACTGCAAAAAAGAATCTGCAAAGGTCAACGTTCTCTCTACTTAAAGAATTTGAATTACGTTTCATTTCTTTAGGGCTTTCAGCGTAGGTAGGTAGCGACTAGAAATAAATACAGCAAGAGAGGAAGAGAAAAGAGAGGGGCTTTAACAGGGTTGACAAATGACACTGTGATTCACACCCACTGCTGGGCTGCCACTAATAAGCTACAGAGGAAGCAGCCAATCTCAGCTAATTACCAGATAAAATTGTATTGTAAGGACTCTAATTAGGAGATGCTTATGGAGGTGATCTAATGATTAAACACTGCATTCAAATGACCCCAGCATCAATGTGCAGTGGTGCAAGATGTCACTGGAATATTTTGTAGAAACAGTAATTTTATTTCAAGGAGGGGAGGCAGTAATATTTGTAATAATGGCTATGAGGTAAACTAATTAAAAGACAGTTCCTAAAGGAAGACTGTGGCTTTGAGCAGCTGTGGCTGTTCCAAAACAAAGTGCCAAATCTCAACAGAGGAGCTGCAGTCAAGTGGAAAATTTCTGCCTGACCTCTGCTCTTGCTATTAATTTGCAGGAAAACTAATGACACATATACATATTCCCACAAAATTGTTCTAATTGCTAATTTGCCAAAGGAGCCCAGTTTCCAAATTAAACATGACTGCAGTCTGTGAGGAAAGAAAGAACAAAAAGCTGGAACAGTCTGAGACTAGTGCGTTTCACCTCGGACTGCCATTTGTATGACTGAACCAACAAGTTAATGAAATGCTGACCTTGTCAATTGCTAGAGAAGTTTTACTTTAAGTTTTGTTTGATGATACTATCGCTTGCTCTTGAAGGGGTCTGATCCTTACAAGTTACAGTGCCAAGAGTATGCAATGGGGTAAAGAAAATAATATGTTCAACTTACATTTTTAATACTCGACATGCTGCTTTCATTGTTCTCTATAAAACGGAGACTTAAAAACTAATTGTGAATTAGAGCAAAATAACAAATTATGAATGGTGTTGATTTTGTTGTAATCTTAAAATATTAATCTTAATTGTAAATGATTAAATCTTAATATCATCATCAATTAGGAATGAAGAAGTGTCTAGGTCTGTGCTTCTGGCTGCTAAATTTGATTATGCAGGGCAAAGGTCAGGAAGGGATTGTGCTGGGAGGATTTCTTTTCCTGATGGAAACTCTAGAGAATTTCTCTCTGTTTAAAAACTTCTCTCTGCTTTCTATTTAAAAACAAGTTGCTCTGATTAGAAAAAGTTGTTCCTGCTGTTATATTTGACATGACAAGATTCCCACATGCTGCCATTTTTTGATGAGGTATCATTCTTGCTGGAGGGTAATGAATGCTAGTCAAAAAGCCAGTTTTCTAATGAATATTGTTCTTTGCATTACAATTGGGCACACAACAAGCTAGGCGCTGTCCGAGCACATTTAAAACAGACCCTGCCCCAAAGGGTTAAGCCATTCAGCAATGTTTGTAATAAGGGAGTATTTCTCCCTAGAGTTTCTATTTTTGAAAAATCTGTTTTAAAGGGCTGTAGTTTTGCAAATCCTACTATCGAAGGATTTTTTTAATACAGGTAGCTCACACACCTCTAATCTAACAATAAAAAATGCCATCGTTTCAGAGTTTAATAGTCTGCCTAGCCTTTTATTATTCTTAACCTTTACTTTTAAGAAATGGCCTTTTTTCTCCCTTTTAAAAATGCTGACTGAGTCATCAAGAAATCTTTATTATATATATATATACACACACAAGCCAGAGAGGTAACCCTCTGCTTCACCCCATAAAAATAGATTTCTATTAAGTGTCTCCCATTAAGACTCAATTTGATTTCTCGCCATGTAAACAGATTACATAACAATAGTGGCTGCAAATAAAGAATCTGAAACATTTTAAAAGAAAAAAATTGAAGTGTCACAATGGGGCCTGCTTTGGGGCATTGATTTTTCTGCTGTTGGTGCTGCCACTCTGATCAGAGCTGAAATTGATGAAATAACTGCACAGTGTCTGGACTTTAATCACCCTGGTGTAGAGATTGCTGAAGGTGGAGGGAAGTGGTGGCGCAAAGCATCGAGCTTTGTTAAATTCTGTGTCTTCCTGTACTATTCAGCCTGGACACATTACTGTATTAGATGTAGGATCTGGCAGGCAACAATCGCTTAGCAGGTGTTGTTATTGGCAGGAATACTAAGGAAACCCAAGTTGAGGAGTGGGACTTAATGAAAAACAGTATATAAAAACAGCTCTTATGTGTTGTACTTGAGAATCTCTTTTTATTGCTGCATATCATTATTTTTCAAACTATAAGTACAGCTACAGCAGCTAAAATGCTCAGTCATTACCTAAATAGTTAACAGGCTATTTTATTGCAATACTTTGTTTTCACAGTTGCTAAAAACAGTATTTAAAAACAATTGCAGCTGCTATGGTTAGAGTAAAAGAAAATACATTAAAAAGGAATATCTAACAGTGCATTTCATTCACAATGCCAACAGTTTCTTTAAAAGTTTTGTGTCAGTTTCATAAAGATGGATGCATTACCTAGTACACAGAATGTCTTGTTGGCCAGAATAAAAAGAACATAGATATTTTTTCTCCTGTCTAGGTAGTGGTTCTTTGATGTTTAGTTAATGCCCGAAAGCTGATCAAGCTTCTGATTTATTCTATTATGTTGACCTCTGACATGAATGAAAATGGTGACCTTAATAGCAAAACTAGAATAAAAATTCTCATGAGTAGTTGTTGTTTTTTTAAATGCTGAAAAAAATCTCCACCTCTGTACAATACATCATGGCATATTCCCCCAGGACAACTGAATTCATTTTTAAGTATTTAAATCTCAGCAATGGGAGTTATTTCATATTCTTTATGCAGTAACCTATGAGGTACTTCATTTTCCTTTTAAAATGTTACACACTTGGGCATCTCAGTTATAAAGTCACATTTAGACACTTTTTATGAGTCTATTTATTATTACTGTTACAATGGTTCTGTATCCCCCCTCCCTCTCTTTGCCTCCAAATCTAACGCTCTGCACATACGTCCTCGCAGCAGTAGGGCCCAGAATAGCATGTATTTCTAGCAATGAATAGCAGAAGGAAGCTCTGCACGTGGAATTTCTTCAGTTTGGGCCACGATTTACCAAAGGACTTAAGCACATGCTTAAGTACCATTGACTTGAATATGACTGAAGAGCTTTGCTGAATTAGGACCTCAGTGTATTGCTATAGCTAAAAAACACACGATCATTCATTCCGCTGTGTCTTCCAAGGTATCAATTATTCCAAGGCGCTAAAGCAATCTAAGGACTGCTACATGTTCCTTAACATGACAAGAACTGACAAGTCACTGTTTAGCGGGGTTGGATTGATTTCTGAACCAATGCACAAAGAGTTCAGTCCAAAAACACTATACTAATTGATGTGATATAGCTAAACAGGGCAAGAATGCATCATTGGCCAGTGCAAAACACAAATTGCAGCCAAAGCGCATTCAGTTATAAGAGACACACAGTAAAATGGTTCACTCTTCCATTTTACCATCTATTTAAGCACTATTTAAAAATAAGCATTAAGATCCTTTAAATAGAAAAAAAAATTCCCATAAACTCTCCACACAGTCATTAAACAGCTGTAATTTTAAATCCCAGTTTATTGCTATGTTTGGATCGGTAGTGACTCCTTTAAAAACACAGAGGTACCAAAAATATACTAATCCTACACCTTGCATTAGTTATGGTCGGAGAATAAAAATTAATTACTGGATGTAAAAAATACTTTGCACTGCAGTAATGGTCATCAGATCTTTTTTACCAAAGTCCTACCCCGCTGAGTTAAAAGGACTGGGGTCTAGCAGAGTCTATGCGATGCCTGTGTATTTTTTTCACAAGGAAAGCACAATTTATGCAAAACACTATACTTCTACATTTTATAATTAATTTTCAAATGCTTCACCTATACATATTTTAATAATTTCTGATTTATCAGATGGTATCTATAATAAATTTTTCTATATTTCAATAAATGAAAAGAAGGCAGTTTCAATCCAACAACAGTGTCTCACACAATATAGGCCTGTCAGGCACCAATTTTTACTTCTAACATGTAAGTTAAAGGATAAGGAATTTATAATGCTGCCTGTGAACGAAACCACTTTTCATACACAAATGTGATTTTTTTTTCAAAGGGTAATACAACAGTACATTTACATAAACTAATCCAAACAATCTATGTATTTGACAATGGCAAACCTCACACAGACTGCCTATTGTTGGTTTACATCTTGGAGTTCTTTATGTTGGCTTGTAACACTGCTCTAGCTGTCAAAGGTTTGACTTGGACTCTAAATAAATGGTTATAGAAGTGCTGTGCAGCGATATTGGACTTCTTTGCAAAAGAAAACCTGCTGTGTATGAATTCAAAAGCTATTAATTTTTCAGTCAAAAATATTCATGCCTATTTCTTTTAATAAAGAAACACTGTGCTGAGCAAGGGAGAGATAATGTTGACTAGTGGTACAGAATTTTCAATAGAGCAGTTAAAAATAAATTTAGTGGGAGGTCCCCATCAAAGGTATAATTTTCCAGAATGTAAAACATTTTTTAATACTAATCAAGACAGCCCATTTTTCCCGTTCGTTTTTTCTGCTGCTGCTTTTCCCTGTTTATTGGCTGCTTAATACTAATCTTCATGGCGACACCAACTGGTACCTTTGTAGCCTGCAAGACTAATGAAAGTTTACTGCCTGTTGATACTGAGTACAGATCACTAGCTGAACAGCACTTGCCTTCTTGTGATTACCTCCCTTTAGATTTTAATCCTTCCTCCAAAGGAGCACTGCTGCTATGAAAAGTCTCTTGGCAGAATGTTTTGAGCCCCCCTAGATTATTCCACTCTTAATTTTTAATCCAGTATGGTGGATAGAAACCAAATCTCCTTCTCCCCATTCTGCTGGGTCTATAGACTCTAGGTCACTGCATGGTAAAGCATATGCATTCAGGCTAATGTAATCTGAAGGACAGAAAGAGTGTTGTTTCCAAGTACTTTAAGTAATTTCCCTTTGTGATCATCCAGATCCATTGGCTCAAGTCATTTTAGGAATCTCAATAGTTCAGTTGAAAGGACTTATATTCACCACCCTCAAACTTTCTCCAAAAGGGATTGTTGAAATTTCCCATTGAGTTTGACTCCTGCTCCTATGCTGTTGAATACTCTGCAATTTTCTTTTTAATACCTCTCTATCCACTTCTGCAGCCATTTATTTCCAGCTACATGGAAACCGAGAAATTCTTTTCTAGTAAAAAGGGATGTGTAAAATGTTTAATGATTTTACGTTCTCTATCTCTGTAATGTGTTCTGTTTCAGACATTAATTTTGTCTACCAACTGCATCTTGGCAGGCTACCATATTTGCTGGGTTAATAGTCTGACTCCTTTTTATTTCTATCACCATAAATCATAAACGTATATGGGTGTGTGTTTGCTTTATTTATAGAAAAATAAAATCAGTCAAAACAGATAAACCAATACTTTGCCATTACACTGCATCATTGCATATTGATTAAAATTGCTGGTACTAACTATAGATTGTCAACGCTCAATTAATTTTCACACAATGACTCAAAGCAGAATCAAATAAAGGCAGTGTACCTTTAAATCTTACAAATCTTAAAATCAAGAAGCAAAGCACTCTCTCTCTATTTTGAATAATCATGTGAAGCTATGATGAAAATTTTTTTAGCATTATGTGGATATGAAAAAACCACAGCTGAAGTGCAATTTGCTCCAGGGAACAAGGAGCTATGTTTGCCTCTCACAGGTACCACCAGTTGGCTCTGACTATTGGACTATCTTTACTTGGAAGTCCAAACATCCTATAAAATGCAGTCTGTAAAGTTTCTCTCTTTCACAGGCTTTTTCTGAGAACAAGTTGGATGAAGGAGTTTTTTCATTCTTTCATTCATCATAGTTTTGATGGACTGTGAGTACTTTAACAACTGACACTGGGTGATACTAACTTTGTTGTTTATTACCATCATCGAAACGTACATACAACTAGCGTCTATGCTACCTGAACCTTGTATAGGATCACAGTAAAAAGTGAAATAAATATACTAAATATAATTTAATTTTATCTTTGGCACTAAAACCACACTGATCCAAATACTCCTCTTGGTCACATGCAAATTCAACATACCTAGTGGGGATTTACATGCATGTAGATAAAAGTAGAAAAAGGGCCAATGTAAATTAGACTAGTTTTAAACCCCTTGAAGAAAAAAGAATGTGGGAAAATTGGGTTTCTGTGCCTGTGAGTATTCTAAGCCAACTAACTAGCAATGCAATTTTTGTCTCTTCATTTTGACAGTCTTTTAAAGTAGGCCACACTTTGTATTATGCTCTGAGGTGGGAAACAGGAAAAGAGGTTGTTGTGACGCTTTGTTCTGTTGTTGCACAGAACAGTACTTACAGGCTGAGGGGTAGCTTTTGGTTCAGTTGACTTCACATGCAGGTGTGTCATCATTGCTTGCAGGCGCTCTTTGTCTTTTGCAAGCTGAAGAAGAAGAAGAAGAAAAAAAAAGCTCTGTTACTTTTATGAATATAATCCAGAGCTCTGCTTATTCCTAATTAAACAGCTGGCACCACAGCATATGACAAAACAGATTTTACTGCTTAGTAGTTTGGAAATTTTATATGGTCTTTTCTAAAGTCAAACTAACTTGTGGTGCTGGGTGTCAGTATTTCTCAACGCAAAATGCATTAGTCCTTGAGTGAGGAGTGCTAGACCTGCCGGCACCAAGGGGGTCACCGCAGCCCTGACAGCTAACAGACAATAGTGAATCATGTTTATTAACCAATCCTATTCATGCTCAGGAGGCAAAGCAAAAAGCAAATTATGCAGCTAGCTCTCAAATGCAAATATTTTCCTGCTTTAACATACCCACTCCATCCCCCCCAAATAAACAAAACCAGAAAATAAAATATAGCTTTTATGTCACATACAGCTCACGGGGTGCACAGAGCAAGCAAAGAGGCAGGAGCAGTGAAACCGCATAAAGCATCCTCCCAGAATGAGAACAGGCACCTTATACTCTAGAAAGCACTGTGCTTATTATTTAAAGAGTAACAAACATTTCAAAAAATCCGGGTGACTTTCTACCCCTTTATAATAATAATACCTAGCTCTTTTCTAGCACATTTCACCAGTAAGGTCTCAAAGTGCTCAGTATCATTACCCCCATTTTACAGATGAGGAAACTGAGGCACAGGGAGGAGAAGGGATTTGTCCAAGGTCACCCACGAGTCTAGTGGCAGAGCTAGGATGAGAACCCAGTGCCCCTGAGTCCCAGTCCAGAGCTGCATCCACCAGGCTATACTGCTTCTGGAAGGTGGGGTAAAATTGGAGCGAGAGCAGTATTAACTTGGAGCAGAAATTTAAAATTGCATCCCCTTAGCACATGTCTTTAACCAACAGGATAGGAAAGTGTAACCATATTAGGAACTATTTTATTAGTGTTTTGTCCCTTGGTGTCAACTGAATACTGCTCAAACCAAAAGAAATTCAGGACACATAATGCTTTAGGAATGCTTCTTTTCCTCTTTGTGATTCAATTACGATGCTGTTTGTGAGCATTGGGGGAAAAGTTCTTATTGTGCCCAGCCCTAGAATGACATGCTTCAGTTTTCTCAGGTCTTTACATTTCCTACTGAAATCTCCACGTAAGTCACAGTTTGGTTACTTGGACTCTTACATTATACTGCCTTGATTAAGTTGTTTCTTTGTACACAAGTTGGCTTGTGAATACATTTAGAATGCAATGATCAGACTGTAAGCTTGCTTTTTTGGGAGACCTTGAAAGCTCTTTCTGTGTGTAAATAGTATCTTTCCCAACTATACTCTAAAAATGAAAAGGTAACATATACTAATACTAAGAATAGAAAGAATACTAATAGAAGAGGCTATAATTACTACACATGTCCAATAAACGGATTCCTATTTACTTCAATAGCATTTAGATCAGGCCCACGAAATTGACAACTTTCTCACATATTCATTGTCAGGTCTGAGATTTGCTATAGAAAATCCAAATTCCTGGTGCCAAGAGGAGAAAGCTAATCACATTCCAGAGAAAGTTTAATAAACCTGCCCTCCTTCTCAGAGTCATTTGTTTAGAGCAGTAAAACTGGGTTAAATGAATGTAAAAGAAAACTCAGTCATAAATCCCCATTCATTACATTACCGTTAAGGGTGTGTCAGTCTGTCCAAGGCAGGGGTTTCTAACTATGCCAAAATGTCATGGTCGGTTGAAACGTGGAATACAAGGTTTCCAAGATAGGAATTAAAAGGAGGAAAATCAATGTACTGTCTTGTGTTCTAGAAGTGCAAAACCAAAGTCACTGGGATTTTCATGACACTATTTTTTCTTTTTCTTTTTGGAAGAGCATTGGATAGCTCAGAGGACTGGTGTTGATATAGAAAGTCTTACAACACTGGGTCACCAATACAAATCGGATGCCGGATAGCTAGCAGACAAACACTGTTACTTTCTGAAGGAGGTCCCCCAGCCTGAGTGGCAAGGCTTTGAGGACTCAATTCAGGTCACAGCAGACTAGAGTCCATATTGAAAAACGACCTTTACCAATGGCTCCCTTGCTGGCAGTCTCAAGCAGCTAGGCCTTAACATGGAACCTCAATATCCCAGAAAGCCCAGGCCCCAAAGGGGAACGACGAGGCTGAAAGGAGGCGCAAAGAGGCTCCTGTGTCAATAGCAGATTCTTTGGGATCTAGTGGCCAAACTCCCTGGATCTTTCAGAGAGGGAAGGAGCCAATCTCACACTCCTGATGGAGCGATCTAGTGGAAACTCCTGCCATGATGTCCTCCTATGGTCTTTTCAGAGGAAGTGGGGAGGTCTGACCCTTCATATACATTGATTTATATCAAAACAAATCAAACCAATGAATGCTTTTATTCTCAGTAAAGGGTGGCTGTGCGGTTTTCCATTCTGAATCATTTTATTTGTTGAATAGCTGGGCATGTGAGCTGCCTGCAGTTTAGTCTGCACACTAATCTTCAGTCCATGGACTAAACACTGCAGAAGTCTGTTATTTTAGAAACAAAACAAAATAAATACTCCCACCAAAATCAAGACCCAAAAACTGTCTGCATATGACACGGAAATGAAAGCAAAGCAAAGGCAGTTTTCTCACCTAGCACAAGGGGGAACCCCAACTAGTTCCCTTCTGCACCCCATTGTCCTAATGGGGCAGCACATTTGACTTTGAACTGGAAAGGTTCTTATCGTTATTGTTCTCAATCACCATCTTCGCATTCTCTAAACGCAGTATTTGGAGGGTGAATTCTGCTAAAGATCCTCTTGACATTTCAGGCAGACGCATACTAATATTTTGTCATAGTCTGGGAATTTGAACGCTCATACAGTGAGGCAGGAGTTTAAATGATGAAAAATAGAAGTCTCTCGGTTTCAAAGCAACAAATGGCAGTGAAAAATCCCAAGAATTTCTTTAAACTGCTTTCCGTTAGGTCAGGAAGCCGGAGGATATAAGACCATAACTCCATTAGCACCATCCCACCATTCAGTTAGATCATTCAAAAGAAGTCATGAGGGCTTGCTAGGCCACTGACGTGAGGAAGCTCTCATCAGAGAGGCACCGACTAGGGCTCGAAAGGTCTGGAAACGGGGACTGTTCGTGGTTTTGCAGGAAAATGCACTCGATTACTAATAGCATTCTTTGGGAAAGAATTGTTATGCAAAGAAAATCAACGGATTAGCATCACTCTTAAATGAGCCCTATTCTGACTTTTCAAAGCTACTTGTAAGCATTATTTGTTTCCCTGATGATCTCCTGTGACAGGAGATAAATATATTAGCTCGGTAAAACTGTGCAAAGGTCACCCGAAATGCCCTGCTGTACATTAGCCTCTCAGTAGGACTTGATTTAAGATGCATTTAAATGCATATTCCAAATGTGTAGGGGGTAAGATCCACTCCTCTGACTTTAGCACTAAACCAGATTACTCTGACAGAGGAAGGTGGGGAGAAGGAATCCACCCTCATTATCCATGGGCTGGAATGGCAGCTGTAGCCTTTCCATGCCCCCTAGGAAAGGGTTTTCTACCACTGGATCCTCATAAGCGTGGGTCCAGGAGCCCTTTCTCTAGCCTGCCCTGAATGACCCGAAACCTAGCGAGAACAGAATAGAATACCTCAACCTATTTAGTGGTGGTATTCGCCAGGTGAAGGGGTGATCCATGGAAGGTCAAAGCACTGCTTCCAGTGCATATTGTATCTGTAAGCTCTTAAGAGCCAGGACTATCTTTCAATATGTATTTGTACAGCTTCTAGCACAAAGAGGCCCTGATCAAGTTTGGGGCCCCTAGGCCTTAATACAAACAATAAATAAGAATACTTTGTAGAGGTACTAGAACACTTAGAACCTTGCAATTCAGTTCTGAATTTCACCCTTAGGGATGTTTATTTAGACCACAGAAGAGAATGTCAGTTGTGACAAACAGCCCCCTTATATTTTACCACAATCTTCACTAATGAAAAGTATGCAAGAAAATCCAATGGATGGGGAGACTGGTAGTTGAACTGATTTGAGTCATTCCACTGGCATGCCTGAGACAAACAGCTCTGGCACTGGAGCATGGCTTGCAGCTCTCAGATCTAAAAAGGCTGCAAACACATCCTCCCTGCACGACTGTGCCTAGTGGAGGCTTGGTCGGGGTATGGAAGCAGCGCTGCAGTCGCTCACTGAGGCTGTGTCAGAGCCGGATGGCCTTTTGTTTTTTAACCATCCCCATTTCATTCTCCAGGTACCGCTTCTGCAGCTGGGTTCTACTCTATATCAGAGGATGGTGCTGCTGCTGCTCCTCTTCTACTCTCTCTGGGTACAGTTACCGCGGGGTGGGGAGAGTCGCCAGGTCATTAACCCGTGCCAACCTCTGCTCAGCTGGGCCTCAGGCTGCAGCAGCTCCTGTCCCAGCCCCGAAGCAGAGGGAGCCCACCTGGAGCTGGGAGGGAGATGGAGATGATCCAATGAGTGACGGGGAAGGGGGGAGAGGAGCGAGAGATGGGGCAGGGCCTTGGGGTAGAGGTGGAGCAGGAGGTAGGGCCTCAGGGGTCCAGTTACAAGCAATTAGAAAGGTGACAACTCTAGTCAACCACCCAAATATTGGCCCCTCCCCCAACACTCACTCTTTTCCCCTATATCCTTCTCACTTCCTTTCTGTAATGCTATAAAATCATCTAGACTGACGGGGATCGTTAGTGGGTCATCTAACACTTCTCTGCACTGTGGCAAGGCTGATTTCAATAGGCAAGTGTCCAATCTCGCTTTGATTACCTGCAAGGACAATGGCTTCACAGAGTTCCCTTGCCCACTTGTTCTTCTAATTCTGAAGTATTAGCTAGTATTTATCTTAGATTTTATAAGGTGCCACTCACCCTGGTGCCTAAGTGCTGCTTAACCAAAAGCTTCTTCTGCCAATTATTATTGCAAACACATCCATAGTGCTGTAAGTTTATAGAGCACCTTATAAACCTCGATAAAAAACCCCACATACCACTCTGCTGTTAAGTGGTTAAAATCAAAGACAAAGAAACACACACAAAGTCCGGACACTGGACACTTCAGGAGAGGGAGGCCGGAAAGAGGATATACTGCTAATAAGGACAGAGACACTGAGCCAGGCAAAGGGGCCGGCACAGGAGAAAGTGCCATGAGCATGGGAAATGGAGATGAAGACAAGAGAGCAAAGTGCCCAGGATGAGTTAGTAAAGTGAAGAATAGAAGGTCTTGAAAATAAGCCCAAGGATTTTAGACAGTAAGCCATTTGGGGATGGTGGCGGGAGATCCAGATGGGGCAACACATCCAGTCTAGCAGGAAAAGAAGACAACTTTAGCAGCAACATTTTGGACGGACTGAAGATGAGGCCAGTCACCAGGTTACAATAATCAATACAAGATTGATATGTCCTCGTCACTAGCAAGGATTATTGTTTCCTATCCTCTTTATAATATCCCTTTACATACTTGAAACACAGGCCAAAGTTGCCTTTTCTCTGCACTGACAATGGCCAGTTATCTTCATGTTTCCTTCTCACATGCTAGTTTTCAAACCTATCATCATTTTTGTTGCTCTCCTCTCTTCTAATCTCATCTGGTGCCCACACATGAATGCACTACTCCAACTGAGGCCTAGCTAAACAGAATGGCATGTAACTTGCTTGAATTTATACCTTAAGCTCTTACTCTTCCTTCATTCCCAGCCAATCATGTCTCTCTCTGCAGTTCCCCTAACGAATGGTGATCATGTCACCATGGCTTCAAACATGTAAGAACACCAGAAGACTGCGTTTCTTGTGGTATTTCAAGAATGTTTGTGATAGAGATACTGTGAGATCAAAGATTCATAATAATTCTGTCTAAATGCAAATCAGACCTGATGTTAGGTTCCTTGACTATTCGTCAAAAAGGCAAGAACTCTTACTTTCTTTAAACTGCATTGTATATCTCTGAGTGTGTATGTTGACAGAATATTATATATAAGATTAGCCATAGTGAGAGAGAAATAGAGAGAGAATATCAAATTTGGATCCATTACATTCAAATCAAATATAATACTTAAGCCTTAAAGCTGTTACAAAATTAATTCTAGGAAAAATAATTTAAAAGAGCTATGCCTGATGAGCTAGTCAAGAAATTTAATGGAGGCAGTCAGAGAAGTACAAACTCTCAGTTCACATTCTCAAGAAGCTTCAGTGAAGGGAGACTGGATTACATCAGATGGTAGTACTTAATCTACAGCATACATTTGGCTCTTCAAAAGTTTGCAGAAATGGATCGGTGCTCCACTTACTTAGGCTATTTCAGGCAGAGCAAGCAGACTGATGATCACAGATGTGCAAGACAAGTGTAAGAAGGGCTGAATATCTGATCAGTTAATTTGGGAACCACTGGCTCCCACCCCTCACAGAAATGAGAAACGGTATTAACATGAAGCCATACAACACAGTGATACTTTCCCAATGCAAGGAGCCATATCTGGAGTGTAGAGAAGAGACACACCAGGTAGATATACCCACCATCTGTGCAAGAGGCACACTGAGGATATTCTGCATCACATGGCATCTCAGGCCACAAACCAAAGGTGACACCATGCCTTGCCATCACGTGGATAACTTTTCACTAAAGGCATGAGGAAGTTGCAAGCTCATCTTCCATAGATACAGCCACTGCAACACTCTAGGTCAAATCCTCTTCCCAGTAGGGTAGTGTGGGGTATACAAACGGGCAGAATTTGGGCCAGGATCACAAACACTCCTCATTTTGTGGCACTCTACAACCCCATTGGTTGGCGAAGTTGTGCACTAGCATTTTGAGTACTAATGGATGAACTGGGTTGGTAATGGGACAACACGCCTTCCCTGTCTAGGTAACAGAACTCAAATACACTACATGACAGTAGTGACTGAGTGTTGTTATGCTTCATAGTTGTTTGATAGCCATGTAAAACATGATCTTAGTCTGACTGCCCAAATTCTAGTGGGTTAGCTGAGTACACTGCTAATGGTACTCTTGGGTCAGACCTCTATTCCACTAAGGTTTTTTACAGAACAGGCCAATCCTAAATTAACTAGTTGCTGGAAGAACTCCCAACTTCCTCTGTGTAGGGGAATCGCTTGGTAGCAAAGAATCATTGTAGCGGCTCTTATGACTGTGCCCTCCTCCTGATGGATTTTCTTTTATGTCTCAAACCACTGATACTCCTACCCTTTGTAGCTTTGACCCAATATGTTTTGCAAAAACAACTAGTCCTTTTCTCTCTAATGTAATCACTGACGCTAATGCAACTCACTATTTGGGGAATAAGTTTAGTCTACACCCATGATTGCTGTCTCTGCTACACTAATAGCTACGGGTCATTTCTCTTCTCATCTTTGTTTCACTCTATTTTCAAGATTCAAGCCCAAATGTACAATCCACAAGACGGTAAAGAACCATATCTAGTGCTTCTGGGTCTGTAACAAAACAGTGAACTTTTGGCTAAGATCAAGAATAATATCATTTAAATATGGGATACATCTATCAGGGACTATGTTCTGCTCTTACAGGGAATGGACTCTGAGCTAAGGTCTTTTCCAACGCTGTCATACCTCTGAACGTTATCATTCACTTATTAGAATCGGTGCTCCAGTAACTAAAAAAGAAGTGCTGGAATGCACTTCCAGTAAGTTATACTACTAGAAGTACACCATTGCAGTTCCCCAAAAGAATGCTGGAGCAGTATTCTGGAGCATTTCAGCACGACTCCAGCCCTGATCACGATTAGTATTATGTAACACCAATCGACCCACCGCAATACTGTCTCACAATTATAAAGTACTAGCAATCAAAAATCACCTATACCTTTTTCCACTCTTCATGCAGGGCTTCCCCCTATTGTCCCTAGGCAACACAAACTCCTGTTGACCACAGGACTGCAGGATTGAGCTGTTGTATTAATTTAGATGAAATTAATGAGCGAAAGGTGTTAACACAACCCAGTCACTAATCTAAATTAATATAACGGAGCCCAGAATGTTTTTCAAACAAACTACAACCCAAACTAGGTTTACCTACAGCATGACTATTATATCACCGTGGTGAAAAATTACCTTATATCTCAGTCCACCAGTAAGAGTGTAGATTTTTTTTTTTAAATACCCAGGAAACTTGTTAAAATAAGAAACCATTTCTCATAGCAATTTCGGGAAGACTCTGCTATTTTATGACTGGTAGTTAGATTTTTATAAAACTTATATTAAAATAGTTTATATCGCTTCGGCTAACAGTGGAAGATTGTCTTCACTGCAGTGTTACTGAAAGTAAAATTTAGGAAATATCTATGAAAGAAAAAGGCTAATTTGTAAGATAAGAAGATAAAAGGGATTTTTTTTTAAAAATGGTTATCTTGGAAAGTAACAACAAAAAGTTTAAGTGTGTTTTTGCTGATTTTTCTCTACAACTATTTGAAGCTATAAATGACTTAACTCAGTAAAATTCCAAATGTAATTATCTTCTGTACTTAGCCCAAGGCTTTCCATATATCTCTACATTGCTGTCTTGCATACAAAATAGGTTTTTCAATGGCTGGTAACTATATAATGTACAACATTGTTTTAATTTCCCCTCCTTTGCTAACCTCTTGACTACACACAGACATACAGTCAAAGTCGCCCAGCTAGAGCAGTGAGGCACAGGGAGATATAAAGAACTCAAAAGCATTTTGAAAGACAGTTACATAAATGGGTCATACCTCTGCAATTGCACATTTTAATAAGCTCAAGTTCCCCCCCTCCTTTTTTTTTTTGTTGCAGTTAAACTCATTTGCCACAAATGGCAAAATAAATAAATAAATAGAGAGTATTAGTAAACAAGAGACCACCAATAAGCCAATTCAGGCAGTGTTTTGAATCAAACATTGATCATTTCCTCCATGCCAGTGACTCTAAACCATGGGGAAGGTATTCCATTCCCCCTATTCCTCCCTGCCCGTCCACCCACCCCCCCGATTTGTGAACAAAATGCATTAGACACATACTGTTGGATTTCCAATCAGTCAGCCTGGTTAAGCTTCCTATTTCTTTTCAAATTACGGTTTAGAAAAGAGGAAATGAAGCAGCAGTTTCTTTGACGGTTTTTAAAACTACTACAAGTAGGTTTTGAAAGCTTGTTTTCAATCATAGTGGTTAAAGCAGAACTCATTTTATTGCTGTCGAGAACTGGATTTGATCAG